>NC_041401.2:187219176-187464176 GCF_900747795.2 Erpetoichthys calabaricus
TGGATTCAATTCATTTTTTTCCTCAGAATTCTACACACAACACCCCATAATAACAACATGAAAAAAGTTTACTTGAGGTTTTTGCAAATTTATTAAAAATAAAAACACTGAGAAATCCCATGTCCAGAAGTATTCACAGCCTTTGCTCAATACTTTGTCGATGCCCCTTTGGCAGCAATTCCAGCCTCAAGTCTTGTTGAATATGATGCCACAAGCTTGGCACACCTATCCTTGGCCAGTTTCGCCCATTCCTCTTTGCAGCACCTCTCAAGCTCCATCAGGTTGGATGGGAAGTGTCGGTGCACAGCCATTTTAAGATCTCTCCAGAGATGTTCAATCGGATTCAAGTCTGGGCTCTGGCTGGGCCACTCAAGGACATTCACAGAGTTGTCCTGAAGACACTCCTTTGATATCTTGGCTGTGTGCTTAGGGTCGTTGTCCTGTTGAAAGATGAACCGTCGCCCCAGTCTGAAGTCAGGAGCGCTCTGGAGCAGGTTTTCATCCAGGATGTCTCTGTACATTGCTGCAGTCATCTTTCCCTTTATCCTGACTAGTCTCCCAGTTCCCCACAGCATGATGCTGCCACCACCATGCTTCACTGTAGGGATGGTATTGGCCTGGTGATGAGTGGTGCCTGGTTTCCTCCAAAAGTGACGCCTGGCATTCACACCAAAGAGTTCAATCTTTGTCTCATCAGACCAGAGAATTTTCTTTCTCATGGTCTGAGAGTCCTTCAGGTGCCTTTTGGCAAACTCCAGCTGGGCTGCCATGTGCCTTTTACTAAGGAGTGGCTTCCGTCTGGCCACTCTACCATACAGGCCTGATTGGTGGATTGCTGCAGAGATGGTTGTCCTTCTGAAAGGTTCTCCTCTCTCCACAGAGGACCTCTGGAGCTCTGACAGAGTGACCATCGGGTTCTTGGTCACCTCCCTGACTAAGGCCCTTGTCCCCCGATCGCTCAGTTTAGATGTCCGGCCAGCTCTAGGAAGAGTCCTGGTGGTTTTGAACTTCTTCCGCTTATGGATGATGGAGGCCACTGTGCTCATTGGGACCTTCAAAGCAGCAGAAATTTTTCTGTGACCTTCCCCAGATTTGTGCCTCGAGACAATCCTGTCTCGGAGGTCTACAGACAGTTCCTTTGACTTCATGCTTGGTTTGTGCTCTGACATGAACTGTCAACTGTGGGACCTTCTATAGACAGGTGTGTGCCTTTCCAAATCATGTCCAGTCAACTGAATTTACCACAGGTGGACTCCAATGAAGCTGCAGAAACATCTCAAGGATGATCAGGGAAAACAGGAGGCACCTGAGCTCAATTTTGAGCTTCACGGCAAAGGCTGTGAATACTTATGTACATGTGCTTTCTCAATTTTTTTATTTTTAATATATTTGCAAAAACCTCAAGTAAACTTTTTTCACGTTGTCATTATGGGGTGTTGTGTGTAGAATTCTGAGGAAAAAAATGAATTTAATCCATTTTGGAATAAGGCTGTAACATAACAAAATGTGGAAAAAGTGATGCGCTGTGAATACTTTCCAGATGCACTGTAAGTAATGAACCTCAACCTCAGCATTAACATTGTCAGTGCACCATCTGTTGGAATGTATTTTGTAATTTTTTTTTTTTTTTTTGACATTGTTAATCCGCTCCCAACCTCAATTGTTACTGCCCAAGGGGAAATTGTCTTTTTGAATGGTGAGGCCTCATTTGGAGTACTGTGTGCAGTTTTGGTCTCCAGCCTACAAAATGGACAAAGCATCACTAGAATAAGTCAGAGAAGTGCAACTAGGCTGATTCCAGGGCTACAAGGGATGAGTTATGAAGAAAGATTAAAGGACTTGAGAGTCTCAGAGGACTCGTAGAGGACTATCAACTGCCAGACTGTGTGTAGAATCCATGAAGAAGGATAACAAAATGTCAGGTTATATAGCGCCTTGATATGTGGAGTACAAGTCCAGAGATATTCTGCTCAGTCTTCATAACACACTGGTGAGGCCTCATCTGGAGTGCTGGGGGACAGTTTGATCTACAAAAGGACATAACAGCACAGGAAAAAGTCCATAGAAGGAGATGAATTATGAGGAAAGATTAAAAGATTTGGGAGTCATAGTAGACTCATCACTAGCAACTGTCAGACAAAGTTCAGAAGCCATTAAAAAGTCTAACAGAATGTCAGGTTATATAGCGCCCTGATGTGTGGAGTCAAAGTCCATGGAAGTTCTGCTCAAGCTTTATAACACACTGGTGAGGCCTCATTTGGAGTACTGGGAGCAGTTTGGGTCTCCAGACTACAAAAAGGACATAGCAGCACTAGTGAAAGTCCAGAGAAGAGCAACTAGGCTGATTCAGGAATACAGGGGATGAGTTATGAAGAAAGATTCAAAGAGTCAGGAGTCGTAGTGGACTTGACACTGTCGACTGTCAGACAGAGTACAGAAGACACTAAGAAGGCTAACAGAATGTCAGGTTATATAGCGCCTTGATGTGTGAAGTACAAGTCACAGGAGGTTCAGCTCAGGCTTTATAACACACTGGTGACGCCTCATCTTGAGTACTGGGTGCAGTTTTGGTCTCCAGGCTACAAAAAGGACATAACAGCACTAGAAAAAGTCCTGAGAAGAGCAACTCGGCTGATTCCAGGGCTACAGGGGATGAGTTATGAGGAAAGATCTGAGCCTTTACAGTTTAAGAAAAAGGAGATTAAGAGGAGGAATAACTGAAGTGTTTCACATTATGAAGGGAATTAGTCTACTGGATCGAGACGGTGACTTTAAAATGAGGTCAACAAGATCACGGGGACACAATGGGAAACTTGTTAAGGGAGAATTTTGCACAAACGTTAGAAAGATTTTATTCACAAAGAGAACCACAGATAGGTGGAATAAGTGACCAAGTAGTGTGTTAAACAATAAGAGGGGCCTCCAAACCTCGACTTGATTTTATTTTAGAAGAATGAAGTGAAGAGGACTGGCACTGACTGCTGGATTGAATGGCTTGTTCTCGTCCAGATTGTTCTAATGGTCTAATGAAATTTTAGGGGTCAGAGTGGAGGGTCAGCCAATGTACGGCGCCCCTGGAGCAACTTCTGGGTTAAGGGCCTTGCAACAACAGAGTAGGATCCCTTCTGGCAATAACAGAATTTTGAACCGGCAGCCTTCCAATGCATGTAATAATAAAATACACTGCATCTTTCATTCCAACAGATGGCACATCCAGTCAATCAGTTATCCAACCCGCTATATCCTAACACAGGGGTCTGCTGGAGTCAATCCCAGCCAACACAGGGCACAAGGCAGGAACTAATCCCGGGCAGGGCGCCAGCCCACCGCATTATATATATATATATATATATATATATATATATATATATATATATATATATATATATATATGTATACTGTATATATATATCCATCCATCCATCTATTTTCCAACCTGCTGAATCCGAACACAGGGTCACGGGGGTCTGCTGGAGCCAATCCCAGCCAACACAGGGCACAAGGCAGGAACCAATCCCGGGCAGGGTGCCAACCCACCGCAGGACACACACAAACACACCCACACACCAAGCACGCACTAGGGCCAATTTAGAATCGCCAATCCACCTAACCTGCATGTCTTTGGACTGTGGGAGGAAACCCACGCAGACACGGGGAGAACATGCAAACTCCACGCAGGGAGGACCCGGGAATCGAACCCAGGTCCTCAGATCTCCCAAGTGCGAGGCAGCAGCGCTACCCACTGCGCCACCATGCCGCCCGTATATATATATATATATATATATATATACACACATACAAACAGAGAGAGTGAGGCCTTTTAGGATCCTATGTAATTTGTCATTTCAACAGATGGTGCATTACAAACATTTCATCCATCCATCCATTATCCAACCCGCTATATCCGAACTATAGGGTCACGGGGTTCTGCTGTGAGGCAGCAGATCTACCACTACGCCACCAATGACACATCCATTTAACCTTAAATCTACAACCCAATAAAGTGTGCAGAAAGTGAAGGCGTCTGAATACTTTTCGGATTCACTGTAAGTTGGTTACTCGAGGTCTTGGGCTTTGCATCATAATTAGCCTAAAACTCTCTTTTGCTTCTCTCTATTTTTTCAGACTTGAATTTACAGAACAAAAAAAAAAAAAAAGATAGTAAGTAATTACGGTACTTAAAATGTAAATGCATTGACAATTGACATGCATACATGAAGTTACCCACAAAAAAAAAAAAAGCCAACGAAATTGCCGACACTCAGGGCACATTTTTTTAAGCAGCTACTTATTTGCAAAGTAGCAACAATACTGTAGAGAATTTCGCTGTTTAGAGCAAAATTTCATTTTTGAATACTGATGCGCTTTTTTATATTCTGCAGCCGGCGGCACTGAGGGACCCTGCCCAGTACTGTCACTCAGGATATTAATATTAATAAATAAGCAAACAACTGAACAGCAGCAGCCGGATCAGGGAAAAATGTTACCCTGACAAAGTAACACTCTGTTCTACGGCATTGAATTATGACGAGCGCAGCTAATTTACAGTCCTTGTTGCAGGTCCCGTTCTCTGTACTTTCATACTAAAGGTGACATTTCCCTTCAATATCAGACTTATTTCTTTTTTTTTTCATCCCATTTCTGAGCCCACCATTCCCGTAACTGGGGTGCAGGAGTCGAGTTCAACAGCAGTAGGCTCAAGGCAGGGACCACCCTAATAGTCGACCAGACCGTCACACGACACTTAGTAGACAATGCACACCATTGTGCGTTGTGAGTGTGAGCCATACCTCATTGTATCCACCAGGAGGTGCTGTTCAGACCCTCGTTTCATGTCTTTTATGTTCCTTGCGAAGCCATTTCTTCATGTTACTGTTTATGTTATGTTTATTGTGTCAGAGTGGATGGACCACCATAATAGAAAACTCCCTCTCAGGCTCTGTCGGGGTATGCAGTAATAACCTGCTGGGGCGAGAGGGGGCGCTGGAGCGAACACTAATGCTTCTATTTTTTCCCTTACAGTGCTGAGAACACGCCCGGTGAGGGCATGGAGCTCCACCCCTTTCTGTCCCACCAACATAAATCTCGGACATCGAGAAAGAGGTATCACTTTTGGCCCAAGCAAGCCACATGATGGAGGTCCTTATAAACCAGACCACCTTAAGGTGAAACCCATGAAGAGTAGCGTCATCTCCAGGCAGAGGAGCAGCTCCAGCGACAGACTGCCGTCACCGTCCTGCTCCACTGAGGGACTGAGGAGAGCATTCCTCCATCACACTATGCGACTCTTCAATTCCACCCGGGGGGGTAAACGTTAACATTATTCAAAGTTATTGTCTGTTATACCTGCATTGTAATCACATTTTAATTTAATATTCTTTTTTATCAGTATGCTGCTGCTGGAGAATGTGAATTTCCCCTTGGGATTAATAAAGTATCTATCTATCTATCTATCTATCTATCTATCTATCTATCTATCTATCTATCTATCTATCTATCTATCTATCTATCTATCTATCTATCTATCTATCTATCTATCTATCTATCTATCTATCTATCTATCTATCATATAGTGCCTTTCATATCTATCTATCTATCTATCTATCTATCTATCTATCTATCTATCTATCTATCTATCTATCTATCTATCATATAGTGCCTTTCATATCTATCTATCTATCTATCTATCTATCTATCTATCTATCTATCTATCTATCTATCTATCTATCTATCTATCATATAGTGCCTTTCATATCTATCTATCTACCTATCTATCTATAATATAGCACCTTTCACCTGTCATATCTATCTATCTATCTATCTATCTATCTATCTATCTATCTATCTATCTATCTATCTATCTATCTATCTATCTATCTATCATATAGCACCTTTCACCTGTCATATCTATCTATCTATCTATCTATCTATCTATCTATCTATCTATCTATCTATCTATCTATCTATCTATCTATCTATCATATAGTGCCTTTCATATCTATCTATCTATCTATCTATCTATCTATCTATCTATCTATCTATCTATCTATCTATCTATCTATCTATCTATCTATCATATAGTGCCTTTCATATCTATCTATCTATCTATCTATCTATCTATCTATCTATCTATCTATCTATCTATCTATCTATCTATCTATCTATCTATCATATAGTGCCTTTCATATCTATCTATCTACCTATCTATCTATAATATAGCACCTTTCACCTGTCATATCTATCTATCTATCTATCTATCTATCTATCTATCTATCTATCTATCTATCTATCTATCTATCTATCTATCTATCTATCTATCTATCATATAGCACCTTTCACCTGTCATATCTATCTATCTATCTATCTATCTATCTATCTATCTATCTATCTATCTATCTATCTATCTATCTATCTATCTATCTATCTATCTATCTATCTATCATATAGTGCCTTTCATATCTATCTATCTACCTATCTATCTATAATATAGCACCTTTCACCTGTCATATCTATCTATCTATCTATCTATCTATCTATCTATCTATCTATCTATCTATCTATCTATCTATCTATCTATCTATCTATCATATAGCACCTTTCACCTGTCATATCTATCTATCTATCTATCTATCTATCTATCTATCTATCTATCTATCTATCTATCTATCTATCTATCTATCTATCTATCTATCATATAGTGCCTTTTATATCTATCTATCATATAGCACCTTTCATATCTATCTATCTATCTATCTATCTATCTATCTATCTATCTATCTATCTATCTATCTATCTATCTATCTATCTATCTATAATATAGCACCTTTCACCTGTCATATCTATCTATCTATCTATCTATCTATCTATCTATCTATCTATCTATCTATCTATCTATCTATCTATCTATCATATAGTGCCTTTCATATCTATCTATCTACCTATCTATCTATAATATAGCACCTTTCACCTGTCATATCTATCTATCTATCTATCTATCTATCTATCTATCTATCTATCTATCTATCTATCTATCTATCTATCATATAGCACCTTTCACCTGTCATATCTATCTATCTATCTATCTATCTATCTATCTATCTATCTATCTATCTATCTATCTATCTATCTATCTATCTATCTATCTATCTATCTATCTATCTATCTATCTATCTATCTATCATATAGCACCTTTCATATCTATCTATCTATCTATCTATCTATCTATCTATCTATCTATCTATCTATCTATCTATCTATCTATCTATCTATCTATCTAGATTTGCTGTTTATGTTGCTGTGTATCTTTTGCTTTCCTCATCCTTGGACGAATGAAGGGGACAATTCGGTTAGTGTCCCAAACATTCTCAGTATTCTCCACCATTACAGCACCCGACCACAAGTGAACTTTCACATCGCCATGAGAATTCAGACCCTTTGCTAGGACTTTTCATTTGAGCTTTGAGGGGGGGCAGAGCTCAGGGTCAGCCATTGTACAAACATTGTGGAGACCATTTTTGTCAGTTTAAAGGCCATGCTCAAGGGCCCAACAGAGGAAAATCCCCTTCTGGAAGTAATGGGATTTGAACCGGGAACCTTCCAGATACCAGCGCAGATCATTGGGAGCCCACACTAAGCATGAATAAATGAATTAGCCATTTGTGAGTTGATGGTCTGTGAAGAGAAACCGTTCTTGTATCTGCATGGCTATGACGTAGTCAGATTTTTCTGCCTGATTCACTACTCTGGAATAATTCAGCTAATAACGCAGAAGGCTCAAAGCCGGATTTGCTGCCAAAAGGGGCTTCTGCACTAAGGATCTGAACACTTTAACATATGAGAGATTTTAGTTTTTGATTTTTAATAAATCTGCAATCTTTTCTGAAGACATGTTCTCACTTTGTCATCATGGGCTGCTGTGTGTAGATTGATGGGCAAACATGGCAAATGTATTCCTCTAAAATGAATTCTACAACACAGTAAAGTGACGGAGTCTGAATCCTTTCTGAATCTACTATTCATTTTAACAAACCTGCGTAATGGAAAACACACGTGCTGGCGTCCCACTCCCTTAACCAGCCAACAGATCAGGAGACGCTCCATATCAAGGCTGTAATGCTTCCCCGACCTGCTAGATGGCAACACCCCAGGGCTTCAGTTCCCATTTGGACACCTGCTGAGAATGCTGGGAGCTGTAGTCCTGTTGTGGCATCCACAAGAAGAAGCTGTGCTGAATTGATTAGCGCCTATAAAAGCGAACTAAAAGCTGTAATTAAAGCCAAAGGTGTCCGCTCAAATTCATAGAACAAAGGTGCTACACCCTTTGTCTCTGGGTTGTTTGGAAGTTTATGATGATATTTTATTACATTTTAATATACATTACACCACTTTCTGAATTACACCCAAGTCGGTCAATGACACCTCCTTGGAAGTGAATTTCTAAAGCCCTTCTTCTTATGACAGGTTAGGAGGTTGTTGGAGTTCTACCTCAGTTTAGCTGTTGACCCTTCTTGATCGACTGCTACGGTCGAATGTTGGGATTCGGCGATGAGAACTTTACTATTGTTCAGGTCACTTGATAGTCACTTTCAGTAAGATCCAGCCAAGTTGTTGGCTCTATGGCCATCGTAAATAATAGCGTAGCAGAGCTAAGGTGTGAACCCCTCCCATTAAGTGGTGCGTCCCAAACCCACTGGGAAGAGGAACAACTGGGGCCCTGTTGGGGTCTGCGGGTGCCACCAAAGGGTGCTTCAGGGAGTTACACTCCCTACTTTATGGGGGTTCTATTCAATAAGGGCACGTAAATAAAGGCGAGCTTCAAAAGGGCGACCTCAATTGGGCACGGCGAATAAAGGCGCGCGTAAATAAAGGCGAGCGCGCGTAAATAAAGGCGATCTTCAAAAGGGCGACCTCAATTGGGCACGGCGAATAAAGGCGCGCGTAAATAAAGGCGAGCTTCAAAAGGGCGACCTCAATTGGGCACGGCGAATAAAGGCGAGCTTCAAAAGGGCGACCTCAATTGGGCGCGGCGAATAAAGGCGCGTATAAATAAAGGCGAGCTTCAATAGGGCGACCTCAATTGGGCGCAGCGAGTAAAGGCAAACGCAACAAAATTATTATAGAAAATTTATTAGATAAAGGCAATGATTGAACGTATATAAAAAGGCGAAAGCAAGAATATTAAAACATCCAATTAATTAACGCATGAACTTCTAACGAACTATTTCTAAAGCTCTCTATATTTCGTTGTTTTCTGCTCTTACTCATTGTTGTGTTACACTTGAAGCTGTAGATTATGTGCAATGCCACGTAGATATTTTATTATTATCTATCTATTATTATCTAAATTATCTACGAACGTCTTTATTTGCTCAATTAAGGTCGCCCTTTTGAAGCTCACCTTTTTGTGTGCGCCCTTATTGAAGGATACCCTTTATGGGATATGCCGCCAATGCCCTGGCACCAGAAGTACTCTTGGGTCTTATCTGGCCGAGTCAGAGCTGGGAGAAAAGATGGGCAACACTCATTTTGGAGGAGTAGCAGAGAGAAGAAAGAAGAGGAGAGGAGTATAGTGCTGTGTGGAGGTATTTTTTCGAATAAAAGTTTACGTTTTTTAACCTGGGATTGTGGTGCTGTGTTCGTGTTTGGGGTTTGGAGCTCTGTGGCTCCCCCTTTGGATCACACCTGGTATATAAACTATAATAATAATAATAATAATGATGATGATGATGCTTTACATTTATATAGTGCTTTTCTTACTCATAGCACTTTTTAACATTGTGAGTGGGGAGCCACTTCATACACCACTAATGCATAGCACCCACCTGGATGATGCAACAGTAGCCATTTTGGCACCAGTATGCCCACCACACATTAGCTACTAGGTGGCAAGCATTTTTGAGCACACATGAGCTAATAGGCGGAGAAGTGATGAGAGACCGTTAGCAAATTAGAGATAGGTGATGATTAGGGGGCCAGAATGACTAGTCCCTGGTGGGCAATTTAGCCAGGACATTGGGATACATTCTACTGTATATGAAAGATTCTCAGAGATCTTTAATCACCGCAGTGGAGTCAGGACCTCAGTTTTATGTCTCATCTGAAGGACGGAACCATTTTTACAGAATAGTGTGTCTGTCACCGCACTTAATTGGGATCGACCACAAGGTAAGCACCCCCTGCTGGCCTTCCCAATATCTCTTTCTGCAGCAACCCAAGCTTTTCCAAGATGGTCATCCATTCAGCATTTAACTCCTCCACAGAAACATTTTTCTTGGCCAACTTGACCAACTACATTTGGAATTAATTTTTATTTATGAATTAATTCTTTACATTTATATATACACTTTTCTCACTACTCAAAGCACTTTACGTTGCAAGTCGGCAACTTCAACAACCGCTAATGGATGATGCAACGGCAGCCATTTTTGCTCTAGTAGGCTAGCCACACATGAGCTATTAGGTGGTGAAGGGGTGGGAGAGATAGTCAATTAGAGACAGGGGATGGTTAGGGGGCCATGGAGGGCAATTTAGCCTGGACATCGGGATACACCCTGCTCTTTATGAAGGATCTTTCATGACCACACAGAGTCAGGACTTTGGTTTTACATCTCATCTGAAGGATGCCGCCATTTTACACAGTGCATTGTCCCCATCATTGCACTTGGGCATTGGGATCCATACACAGACCTAAGGGAAAGCGCCCCCTGCTGGCGTCACCAACACCTTTTCCAGCAGCAACCCAAACTATGAACTGTTTAGTGGCCCTTGTGCCTGCCGAAAGCCCTGCTCCTTGTTTTGGACACGAGGCTCCAACAACTGTAAGAATTAAACCCAAGATCATGTTCAGGTCTCCATGTGGACTGGCATCACATTATCCTGTGCCCAATACGTCTGCGATAGGCCCCTACCACCCGCCCCAACCCTGTAATGGAATAAACCGGTTTGAGAAGGTTAGCTTATGAAGCTCTGTGTCTTCAGTCTTAATTTCCAGGGCCTGCCACTCTGCGTTAACTCAGTAAAGTGGACTCTTCTGTTCCATTACTCAGCAGCACTTTCTCGTCCCATGGATTTCTCTGTTTCCATAATGTATCGATCATTGCCTTGATGTCACATCCATTCCACTCCCCTCCACATGTATATCAATATTGCGCTCTTCTTCTGCTGCCGTGTCATTTATTCTGCTCCGAGGTTTATCAGTTAATTTGATTCTGTGTTTTAATCCGACGTGCTCAGTAAAGTGCCTTTTGCAGGCCGTCTGGACTAGTGGCTGAGGTAACCCCGAGAAGGCCATTCCACCTCAACATGCTAGGAGTGTAGGAAATAAATACATAAAGAATTTAACAAGAGTTGGGTACTTGTGATCTGCCTTTGCTAAGGTCCAGTGGGGAGAAGTGCTCCACAGATTTGTAAGGGTGAAGACTGGTGTGGTCCCCAGGTGGTGCCGCACATTCCCCAAACTCCCGATTCAGGTTTGCCATGAACACCACAATGGGGCGGAAACTTGAAATTTAACTCAGGTGCATCACATTCTATCGATCGTTCTTGAGATGTTTCTACACCTAGTTTGGAGACCACCTGTGCTCAGTTCGGTTCATTAGACTGATTAGTAAAAAGCACACACCTCCCAATGGGAGATCCTGTAGTGGAGCAATCACCTTGCATGAGGTTGAAGGAATTCATTTGAATTCATTAATGTATTCTTTACATTCAGATAACACTACTCAAAACACTTTACGTTGCAAGTGGGAAGCAACTAATGGATGATGCGACGGCAACCATTATTACACTAGTAGGCGCACACGAGCTATTAGGTGGTGAAAGGGTAAAAGAGATAGCCAATTAGAGACAGGGGATGATTAGGGGGCCAGCATGACTAGGCCATGGGGGGCAATTTAGCCTGGACATCGGGATACCACCTACTCTTTACAAAGGATGCCCATGGACCCCTTATGACTACAGAGAGTGAGGAGCTCGGTTTGGCATCTCATCTTAAGGACGGTGGCATTTTTACAGCACAGTGACCCCATCACTGCACTGGGGTCATTGGAATCCACATTCAGACCACAGGGTAGGCACCCCCTGCTGGCCTCACCAACACCTCTTCCAGCAGCAACCCAAGCTTTTCTTTTCCTAAATACAGGGCCATCTTAATGCATGGGCACACTGGGTAATAGGGACATAGGGGCCCCATGTATGTGTGTTGTGAATTGCTGAGTGGTTGTGTCGGTAGGGGCCCCATTGCACTGCTTTGCCCGGGGGTCTATAATGCTGTTAAGAAGTCCCTGCCTAGATGGTCTCTCATCCAAGTACTGGCCGGGCCTGAACATGCTTAGCTGCAGATGGATGACATCTTCTGAAGTGCACGTGGTATGGCTGCTGGAATACCAGGATTGAGTCAAGGCATGGATCTAGATCAGGCTACAAAACATTTTCTGCACTCTGGTCTTTCTAACTCGTAGATAGAGAACATTTGGAACAACCATAGCTCTTCCTGGAGCTGGTTGCTTGATCAAACTGAGTAACCGGTGGAGAACGACCTTGTCGAGAGAGATAAAGATCACTCTGGCAGAGCTCCACAGAACCTGTGAAGAGTTGGGAGAAACTTCTAGAAGGACAACCACCACTGAAACACTCCACTATTCTGGACTTTATGACAGAGTGGTCTTACAAAACATGAAAGTGTGCTTGGAGTTTGTGAAAAGGCATCTGGGGGACTCTCTGACCATGAGAAATAAGATTGTCCGGTCTGATGAAACCAAGATTGAACCTATCTGGCCTCAGTTCTAAGCACCACATCTGGAGGAAATCTGACATGGCCCATCACCCTGGGCAATACCATTCCGACCGTGAAGTGTGGCAGTGAGGTTGAGGATTGGGAGACCTGTGAACAGTCAAGATTCATGGAAAAGCTGCTCCTGTTAGGGGTTGCCACTGTGGATCATCTTTTTCCATCTCTTTTTGTCATCATCATCTTGTTCTGTTACATCCATCACCTACATGTCCTCTCTCGCCACATCCATAAACCTTCACTTAGGCCTTCCTCTTTTCCTCTTGCCTGGCAGCTCTATCCTTAGCATTCTTCTCCCAATATACCCTTCATCTCTCCTCTCCAACGCAATCTCGCCTCTCTGACTTTGTCTCCCAACCGTTCAACTTGAGCTGACCCTCTAATGTCCTCATTTCTAATCCTGTCCATCCTCGTCACACCCAATGCAAATCTTAGCATCTTTAACTCTGCCACCTCCAGCTCTGTCTCCTGTTTTCTGGTCAGTGCCACCGTCTCCAACCCATATAACATAGCTGGTCTCATTACCATCCTGTAGACCTTCCCTTTCACTCTTGCTGATACCCGTCTGTCACAAATCACTCCTGACACTCTTCTCCACCCTGCCTGCACTCTCTTCATCACCTCTCTTCCACAATCCCCGTTACTCTGTACTGTTGATCCCAAGTATTTAAACTCATCCACCTTCGCCAACTTGACTCCCAGCATCCTCACCATTCCACTGACCTCCCTCTAATTCACACACATGTATTCTGTCTTGGTGGTCCTACTGACCTTCATTCCTCTCCTTTCATATCTCCACCTCTCCAGGGTCTCCTCAGCCTGCTCCCTACAGATCACAATGTCATCACCAAACATTACCCCAGGCATGTCAAACTCACTACTATTGGTGGGCTGCTTCGACTCCCATACGTGTGTCAGCGGGCCGCACTGTAACAAATACTATTATACAAAATTACTGTAGCTTTCTTTCCAATACTGAAAACTTTAAAAAATGTAACACTTAAAGTTTAAAGTTTAAAGAAAAGCAATTTATTTCCATACAATCTCCGTACAACAGCGTACAATTAGAGTCTTAGCCTCTTAGCTAGGTCCTTATATTATTATATTATATTCATTATATTCTATTCATTGCTTATATAGGAGCCTTACAGTGTGAGATCTATTTCTATTGTCCCCACACTTGGCATCTCTTGTTAGTAACCAGTTCGTCAATATCAGGCTTGAAATCTTGTGCAGCTGCAACTTTTATGCTCGACGGGATGTCTTGAGCGATGTGGGGTTTTGGTAGCTTTCATTAACAAAAACAATTGCTCATAAAGGTAAGTGCTTCCGAACATAGACAGTACTCTCGATGCCAACTTACGGATCTGCACATACGAGGGTGGCAGGTAAGCATAAAAGCCTGGCACACCAACTTCGTTGTATTTTGCCTTCAGAATAGAATCTGACTGCAGTTCAATCAATTCCATTTGGATATTCTCAGGCACATTCTCAATGTTGTAAGAGTATGGTGACGTAAACAGCGCAAAGTCTTGTTCATGTGAACTGAAATTACGAAAACGTTGCTGAGTAATTCAAGTTGGAAAACAAATCCTCCAAAAATCAAATTTTACTTTACTAAGTTTACTTCAAAGTTTATATGATAAAATAAGCCGATATGCAAAAAGCCCCCTAACCTACACTAACTTTACAAACTCAAAATCACAATAAACAGCTCACCCACTTCTTGTGTCCACTTCAGATCTTCAGCTGTAGTCTGCACTAACTGTTCGTTACAATACTAGCACAAAATTACATAAAACTAGAGCAAAAAAACGTGAAAATATGCTAGCTATTACTACTCATGATGGTCAGTTCTGCCCAGTGGCCAGTCTCAGCAGCCCAGTCAGTAGTGTAGCCTTAGCAGGGGCTCGTGGCGGCCCTGGGCAGAGAAAGAATCGGTGGCCCCTTCGCCCATCAATGTCAATATGGTATCTTATGCACAGCGGATTGCCACGTCCGTTGCGGACACTGCATAGCCGCCTCGTGCTCATGACACGCTTCTATATGCGCGTGTCCGTAACTTGAAAACCAAGTGGCGGCCCATGATATTCTCATTACGGCAGAACGTTATAATACTACATATAGCTTACTGCTCCGACTCGAGTGACATTAGTAAATACAGCGTACTAATTAATTTAATTAATTAATTAATTAATTTAATTAATAGTTATTTTCTCTTTCTGTTTTATATTCAATATATATTGGCATGGCGGCCCTGTGCAGATGTACAATTTGCACATGCCTAAGGCCGCCTGTGCTGCCAGGCTGCTGCAGCCTAGCACTTCAGTTGCAACGTCGCGGCTCATTAACTTTGGACAAGGCTCGTGGCTATACTAGCAGATGACGTTTCCGGTACCGTAATGCCATGGGAAAACATGCTTTTGTCAGAAGGCAGAAGTAAGAAAAGTCAATAAGTAACGCTGAAGATGCGGAATGATTCAATCAGAAACGATAGTAATCATTTTGTACAAGTTTAGTGCTAACTAGGATCTGTCATGTGGGCCGCACAGATTTCTGTTGTGGGCCGAGGTTTGACATGCCTGCCTTACCCTGTAACGTAGGGGTGGAGCCATATCAGAATACAATATTTGGATAAGCACAAATAGTGGCTTTTAGTGTCATTTATTTGTATTCGGGGATAAAATAACGTCAAATCAAATTGGCCCCGTCTGTGTCTGCCTGCTTGTGCTTAAGCTACACCCCTGCTGACACAAGCATGCGGTGAAGCTCCGCTTTTGCTTTTAGAAAAACGTTGGACTTCATGAGGCCACTTTATATTTTTCCCCGTTGGACATGCAATATGTGACGCAAATTTTGACCCAGCAGTGTAATCGGTTAGCTCACCTACACGCTGGCTCCACAGTCACCATTTGTGTCACACGGTTGGCCATTTATATGGATACTTGCATCTATTTAATTTATTGTTTGACCTGGAGGATATTAGCATATATGGTTATACGTGTTTGTTGCTGGGTAGAACCCAATAAAGTTTATTTAAATAAAAAAGTCTTCATAATTATTGTATTATATTCAAGAACACTGTAATAGCCCAGTCAATTTGGATGGGCTGCAACACTTCCAGCATCATCACACTCAGCACTGGAGCGCCGCAGGGCTGCGTGCTTAGTCCACTGCTGTTCACCCTGCTCACTCACAACTACACAGCCACGCACAACACCAACCACATCATCAAGTTTGCAGATGATACGACGGTGCTGGGACTGATAAGCAGGGAAGATGAAACAGCATACAGAGATGAGGTGGAACGGCTGTCTGCATGGCGTGAAGGCAACAATCTATCTCTCAATGTCGACAAGACAAAAGAGATAATCGTGGACTTCAGAAAATCACGTCCTGCCCACATCCCACTCAGCATCAACAGTTTAGATGTGGAGACTGTTAGGAGTACCAAGTTCCTCGGTGTGCACATAACTGAGGAACTTACGTGGACACATAACACCTCATCACTAATCAAGAAAGCCCAGCAGAGACTACACTTCCTGAGGCGGCTGAGGCGAGCAAGTCTTCCCCCTTCCATCCTCACCATGTTCTACAGAGGCACCATTGACAGTGTTCTGACCAGCTGCATCACGGCCTGGTATGGCAACTGCAACATATCTGACTGCAAGGGCCTGCAAAGGATAGTGAAGACAGCAGAGAACATTATTGGGGTGCCTCTCCCTTCACTACAGGACATATTTTACAAACGCAGTGTCTGCAAGGCCTGCAGCATTGTGCAGGACCCCTTACACCCCTCACATGGATTTTTCATCATAAGAAAGGTGCTATATGATAGATAGATAGATAGATAGATAGATAGATAGATAGATAGATAGATAGATAGATAGATAGATAGATAGATAGATAGATAGATAGATAGATAGATAAGAAAGGTGCTATATGATAGATAGATAGATAGATAGATAGATAGATAGATAGATAGATAGATAGATAGATAGATAGATAGATAGATAGATAGATAGATAAGAAAGGTGCTATATGATAGATAGATAGATAGATAGATAGATAGATAGATAGATAGATAGATAGATAGATAGATAGATAGATAGATAGATAGATAAGAAAGGTGCTATATGACAGACAGACAGACAGACAGACAGACAGACAGACAGACAGACAGACAGACAGACAGACAGACAGACAGACAGACAGACAGACAGATAGATAGATAGATAGATAGATAGATAGATAGATAGATAGATAGATAGATAGATAGATAGATAGATAGTGTGGGGAGGAACGATCTCCTCAGTCTGTCAGTGGAGCAAGACGGTGACAGCAGTCTGTCGCTGAAGCTGCTCCTCTGTCTGGTGATGATCCTGTTCAGTGGATTCTCCATGATTGACAGGAGTCTGCTCAGCACCCGTCGCTCTGCCACAGATGTTAAACTGTCCAGCTCCGTGCCTACAATAGAGCCTGCCTTCCTCACCAGTTTGTCCAGGCGTGAGGCGTCTTTCTTCTTTATGTTGCCTCCCGAGCACACCACCGCGTAGAAGAGGGCGGTCGCCACAACTGTCTGATAGAACATCTGCAGCATCTTATTGCAGATGTTGAAGGACGCCAGCCTTGTATGATCTATATCTATTATTTATTATTTAATTTATTATATTACATATCTTACACATCAATATTGCTGCTACTTCTTTGTCTTGTCTTTGCACAAGGTCTTGTCTTGTTTGTGTTTTAATTTTAAATTTAAATGTTAATTCTATTATTAATTTATTATTTGCACGTCATGTTGTTACACTGTGGACCCTGAGCTTCACAATTTCGTCTATCTGTATACTTGTATATGGCTGAGATGACAATAAAGTTCACTTTGACTTTGACTTTGACTTTGATATAAGGCATGCAAAATTGTACAAAAGTCAACTCATGGGTCATTTATTTTCACTCCTTAAAAAGTACAAAATGAGCTGAACATGAACTTGTTCAAAATTGAAATGGTGAGCTATGAACGTGAATGTATTCATTTTTAATCTGTGCGAACTGAACTTTGAGTGAGTTCTTGTGAGGTGTGAACTTGCACAACACTATCTGTCAACCTGTCCATCACCATTGTAAATAAGAAGGGGCTCAGAGCCGATCCTTGATATAATCCCACCTCCACGTTGAATGCGTCTGATGCAAAACTGAATTGGGCCAAACTAGGGAGATCACTCTGGACCCCAGACTAGGGTGACGGTTTACCTTTCAAATGGACGATGAACCTAAGCACAAACAGCAGAGAAGTGGCTTAGGGACAACTCTGTGAATCCTCTTGAGTGGCACGGACTTGAACTCAGTCAGACATCTCTAGACTGATATGAAAACAGCCGTCCAACGCCGGTCTCCGTCCCTCCTGACAGAGTTTGAGATGATCTGTGATGAAGAATGGCAGAAAACCCTCAAGTACAGGCGTGCACAGCTTTCCATGTCAGGCTCAACAAGACTCCGGGCTGGAATCGCTTCGACTAATTACTCAGTCAAGGATCTGGATTTTTGTGTTAATGGTTGTGCCCGCTTTTTATTTTAATAAATTAGCAAAACCATCCACAAATCTTGAGGAGTACTGAGGGACAAAACTGAACTCAAATGATTTTATCACAGGGCTACAACATGAGAAGATGTGAAGAAACGGAAGGGGTCCGAATACTTTTTGAAGGCCCCTTATTGTGACAGTGCTACCTTTCATACCAGGTCAAACACGTTCATTGGAGTCCATAAAGATGTCATACGAAGCAAAATAACGAACCGCCAAGAAACAAAAGGAGCACCTGAAGTCCACCTAGTACTGAAATTCTCGCAGGACACATTAAGTATGCCTTCCGCATCAGCCGTTTCATTTCCCAGATTTAAAACCTATTGGAAAGTCAGTCTCCAAAATGCATTTGCCAGGCGCCATATATTCATTCAGCCTGACATTAAGGAAATACGCAACCAGCAATGAGGCCATAAAAGTCCAAGAAGAAGCTGTGCTGAATTGATTAGTGCCTATAAAAGCGAACTAAAAGCTGTAATTAAAGCCAAAGGTGGCCACACAAATTCATAGAACAAAGGTGCTAAACCCTTTGTCACTGGGTTGTTTGGAAGTTTATGATGATATTTTATTACGTTTTAATATACAGTACACCGCTTGCTGAATTACACCCAAGTCAGTCAATGGCACCTCCTTGGAAGTGAGTTTTTAATGCCCTTCTTCTTATAACAGGTTTGGAGGTTGTTTGAGTTCTACCACAGTTTAGCTGTTGAACCTTCTTGATCGACTGCTACGGTCGAATGTTGGGAGGACTTTACTTTTGTAGAGGCCGCCTCATAGTCACTTTCAGGAAGATCCAGCCATGTTGTTGGATCTATGGCCACCGTAAATAGAGTAGCACAGCATAGCAGAGCTAAGGCGTGAACCTCTCCCATTAAGTGGTGCATCCTAAACCTACTGGGAAGAGGAACAACTGGACGTTCACAGGCCATTTATTTTCGACTCCAGGCCTGGTTGAAGGTTTAAGTGCAGATGGAAACCGACCTGTGAAACGTATAACTGGTTTCATAGCCAAGATCAGGGAAAATTTATAAGCAGGGGACCATTGCGTGAATTTGTTATGTTAATTGGTGCATCCTACACCTGTGGTGCAGAAGGGCAACTGGAGCGTCCCGTGCTAGAAGTGGTATCCCTCCAGACACTAAGAATAAATTGAAACTGATAAAGGTAATTGGTACCCTATGTCCAAATTTAACAAAAAATCTGACTTTGCTTTAGAGTAGGGGTGTCAAACTCCAGTCCTGGAGGGTCGCAGTGGCTGCAGGTTTTCATTCCAACCATCTTCTTCATTAGTGACCAGTTTTTGCTGCTAATTAACTTCTTTTGACTCAGTTTTAATTAACTTGACTCTGGCCCTTTAGTTGTTTCTTTTTCCTTAATTAGCATCCATCCATCCATCCATTATCCAACCCGCTATATCCTAACTACAGGGTCACGGGGGTCTACTGGAGCCAATCTCAGCCAACACAGGGCGCAAGGCAGGAAACAAACCTCGGGCAGGGCGCCAGCCCACCACAGTCCTTAATTAGCAGCCAAACTATAATGAGACATGAAATGAGCCGCCACATGACCAGCTCACCTGTGCCCATCACACAATATAGAATATAAAATAAAGAAAGGCGATGGTCTCGGTAAGGTTGATCTCTCAGGTAACCAAAACATTTTTACGTTGTTCTAATAAAAACAGAAAAATGAACAGTTTTGGAAATGTCTGTTCTGGCAGAATGAGAGCAGCAACAAGCCATGAAATTAAATAACGGGTTTAATTAACAGCAAGTTAGTCAGCTTCTCATTAAGAGATTAGTTGGAGTGAAATTGGTTGGAGTGTGAAATCCCAGTTTAGCTGGTCATCTGTTGGCTCGTTTCATATCTCATTTCTGTTTGGCTGCCTTTTAATGATGAAAAGAACCAATTCAGAGGACTAAATCCTTAAAAACAGGACTATGAAAATGAAGGAAAAAGGAGTTAATTAGCAGTGAAAACTGCTTGCTGATTAGATAAAAGGGTTAGAATGAAAACTTGCAGCCACTGCGGCCCTCCAGGCCTGGAGCTCGACACCCGTGCTTTAGAGTTTTGATTTAAAGGAATATTTCTAATAATAACACAGGGTATGGACAAAGATGATGGGCCCCTTCACTTAATGGTTGCACAACCACTGGAGGCGATCACTACAAACAAGCGATTCCTGGAGCTCTCCATGAGACGTCTGCACCCGTCCACAGGTTGTTTGAGCAAACTGCTCCAGCTGGGTCAGGTCTGAATAGGGGGGGGTCATCTCCAGACTGCATGTCTCAGTTCTTTCCATTGATATTCAATAGGATTCAAGTCAGGACTCACAGAAGGCCACTTCAGAACAGAACAGTCCCATGAGTGGTGGGTCTGAGGCTAGAGATCTGCACTGGCAATCGGAAGGTTGCCGGTTTGAATCCCGTCAATGCCAATAGGGACTCTGCTCTGTTGGGCCCTTAAGCAAGGCCCTTAACCTGCAATTGCTGAGCGCTTTGAGTAGTGAGAAAAGCGCTATATAAATGCAAAAAATTATTATTATTTTGTTCTTAGCCATTCTCGGGTGCTTTTAGGTGAGTGTTTTGCCTCCTTATTCTGTTGAAGAATTCATGACCTGTAACTGAGACAGAGATTTTGAGGACCAAGGTAGCATCAGGTCCAGGTTATATCCAGAGACATGCATGTGTTGTGTGCGACGTAGCTAGAGAGTCACTAAATGAATTATTGAAGAGTGATAGGTTCTACAGACATCACTCATAATCACTGCTGGTGTGCATAGGGTCTATGTGTGTGTGTGTGTGTGTACATTTTGTCTGTGTGAAGGTTACACTGTGAGAGTAAACCAACCCAATAACAGATAATAATTTAGGTTAAATAGCACCCTGGTGTGTGGAGTACAAGTCCAAGGAGGTTTTGCTCAGGCTTTATAACATACTGGTGAGGCCTCATCTGAAGTACTGGGTGCAGTTGTGGTCTACAAAAGGACATAACAATACTAGAGAAGGTCCAGAGAAGAGCAACTCGGCTGATTCAGGGCTACAGGGGGTGAGTTATGAAAAAAGATTAAAAGAGCTGAGCCTTTACAGTTTAAACAAAAGAAAATGTAATTTAATTAAATGTAAAGTATTACAAATAGGGAGTAAAAATGTGAGTTTTGAATTCATAATGGGAGGTCTGAAAATCAAAAGTCCCCCTTATAAGAAGAATTTAGGAGTCACAGCGGACTCTAAGCTATTAACTGCCAGAGTTATATAGCGCCTTGATGTGTGGAGTACAAGTCACAGGAGGTTCAGCTCAAGCTTTATAACACACTGGTAAGGCCTGATCTGGAGTACTGGGTGTGGGTTTGGTCTACAAAAGGACATAACAGCACTAGAAGAAATCCAGAGAAGAGCAACTAAGCTGATTCAGGGCTAAAGAGGATGAGTTATGAGAAACTGTTAAAGTTCTTAGGACTCATAGTGGACTATCAACTGCCAGACAGTGCAGAAGCCATTAAGAAGGCTAACAGAATGTCAGGTTATATAGCGCCCTGATGTGTGGAGTACCACAGGAGGTTCTGCTCAGTCTTTATAACACACTGGTGAGGTCTTATCTGGAGTACTGTGTGCAATTTTGGTCTCCAGGCTACAAAAAAGGACATAAAAGCACTAGAAAAAGTCCAGAGAAGAGTAACGAGTGACAGGGGATCAGTTATGAGGAAATATTAAAGGATTTAGGAGTCATAGTGGACTCACCATTATCAACTTCCAGATGGCATTCAGAAGCCATTAAGAAGGCTAACAGAATGTCAGATTATATAGCGCCCTGATGTGTGGAGTACAAGTCCAAGGAGGTTCAGCTCAAGCTTTATAACACACTGGTGAGGCCTCATCTAGAGTACTGGGGGCAGTTTTGGTCTACAAAAGGACATAACAACACTAGAGAAGGTCCAGAGAAGAGCAACTAGGCTGATTCCAGGACTACAGGGGATGAGTTATGAGGAACGATTAAAACAGCTGAGCCTTTACAGTTTAAGCAAAAGGAGATGAAGTGGAGACATAATTGGAATGTTTTAAATTATGAAGGGAGTTAGTCCAGTGGATCGAGACTGTGACTTTTAAAGTGAGTTTATCAAGAACACGGGGACACAGTTAGAAACTTGTTTTGCAGAAACAGGAAGTTTTTCTTCACACAGAAAACCACAGACACACAGAATAAGTGACCAAGTATTGTGGTAGACTGTAAGACTTTAGGGGCTTTCAAAACTCGACTTGATGTCATTTTGGAAGAATTAAGTGGACAGGACTGGCACGCTTTGTTAGTATGAATGGCCTGTTCTCGTCCCAATTGTTCTAATGGTCTAGTCCAGACATGTAAAGACCAAAACCTGGACCTGTTCTAATAATGAATTTGATCAGTTCCATTTATCCAAAGCTACCACATCCCAGCATTTCATCCCGTCCTGCCTCATCTCTCCTCAAAAGTTATGAGTGTCATGCTCAATGCTCTGGCATCCTGACCAGGACAGAGATGGTTCCTTATCAGAAATAGAGGCTGAAATTGAAGGTCGGAGACGGATGGGCAATCCCAACCAGGATGGATGTTGGTTCCTTTCCAGGAAGGGAGGACAGAATGGAAGGACAGAGATGGACGGGTGTCCCAACCGGGATGCGTGCTAGTACCATTACCAGAAGGGAGGCCTGTTTGCAGATACAGATGGTGTCTGTTTCCTGGGGTCATGGTCTCCCACAATACACACGATGGCAGTATCCCACTGATGGAATAAGTTCTCCTGGGGATAAGTCGGGACTTTATTTTACCATGTAATTTGTGGTATTTTATAATGTCGGTCATATAAGTCGAATGCGGAAAACTCATGCTATTGGCCCAAGAGATTATGATATACTAATGCCCACCTGAGAGAGTAACCACAGAGCACATGGCCTTTTATTTCCTATTGTGCCTACGTGACCACACGGTAATACATGAACTATTACAAAGCGACGTTGGCATTATTTGTGTTTTTGTATCATATACCTTTATGGTAGGAGCGTCCCTTATTTGTTTGGGGAAAAAATCAAAGTATAAAGAAAGGAAACTTGCCTTTTCCTTTTGTATAGAATGCAGATGGACATCTTCACTGACCTTATTAGCACCTTTTGGAGAGTGTCGCAGTAGGTCTCGTGCAGTATGGAGAGACAGCCTTGCCATTAACCGGCCGGGATGGCATTAACGGTTTTCCACTCTTGCGTGTGCCTCCTGCGACCCCATAACTCTAAAAGTGTAAAAGAAAGGGTGAAGCGTCATAATATTAGTTTACCGCGGTTTAGAAAAGGGATCCCATGTGTGAAGTTGTCTGGGCAGTAGCTCAGGGGAAGGACGTAAAAAGTTAAAAGTGCTTACTGTAACTTAAGGCAGAAGCGCAGTTGCGTCTCAAAAGCCGGCACAGCTATGCGCGCGCGCGCCGGCTGCTCGATTTAATATAGCATTTCTGCAGGGCAAGAGACGCCACTTCTCGCCGACGAGTTCTCGTCATCGCGCGGTTGTAGAGGGATGACAATGGACAGTTTAATTGGTCGGTACAAGGGCACCGATTATAAAACGAACGCATTGCCCCAGAGCATGGTGCTTTTTTGATTAGACCCTCTAAGACAGGGGTCGGCAACCCGCGGCTCTGGAGCCACATGCGGCTCTTCAGCCTCCTTGCAGTGGCTCCCTTTGGCCTTGACAAAAAAATAAAAACCATGAAAATGAATGATGGCAATTTCTTAATTTAATTTGTATATATATATATATATATATATATATATATATATATATATATATATATATATATATATATATATATATATATATATATATATATATATATATATGTTTATTTACATTACAAAAAATGTAACGTTGAAAGACATTTTCAAAACAAGCTCTCAGCATTCACTGAAAATAAGCGAAAAGATAAGCGAAAGAGAGCAATTTCGGAACTGCAACGGAAAGCTGAACAGAGCAAACATACTTTCAAAAAGTGGATCACTTCTACACAGTCAACTACAGCCGCTAGTTTTGTGGCAGCTCAAGAGATCGTAAGGAGGGGTAAGCCGTTCACAGACGGAGAATACATGAAAGAATCGTTCATAAAAATATCAGAGCATCTATTCTCCGACTTTAAAAACAAACGGGAAATTGTTCAGAAAATGCAAGCTGCATTTAGAGAAAGATTCAGTGAGTTCAGAAAGAAAAAAAACACTCTCTCCTTCCCTGTCACACCCCTGGACATCGACCCATCCCTGCTGAACACATCCGCATTCACAGGAGTAAGTAAGCCCGATCTAGAAATTGAACTGGACGACATAGCAGATAAAGATTAATGGGTGTCCAAGTTCAAATGCCTGACAGCGGATCTTGAAGAAGTCACCCGTCAGAAGGCTACTCTCGCTAAAGAGCACAAATGGAGTGATATTTAAAACCTCCCCAAACCCGACAAATTTGTTTTCGACACATGGAGTGCCCTTCCCGAAACGTATATGAACATGAAAAAATATGCATTTGGAGTCCTGTCCATCTTTGGCTCAACATACTTAAGTGAGCAAGTTTTCTCAAGCATGAACTTCATAAAGTCCAAATATCGCTCCCGCCTCACACATGAGAGCCTGCAGTCCTGTGTGAAGGTCAAAGTCACATTGTACAGCCCCGACATAGAGATGATCAGCAGCGAACTTCAGAAACAGAAGTCACTTTAAACAGGTGACAACAATAGCATTTAATAAGCTATTATTTTTCAGAAAAACAAAACACATTCATTTCGGACCCGGAGCTGATGTAGGTTTTTTTGTATGTTCAGGTGCTTCAGTTGATTCAGCACACTGAAATGGAATTTTATGTTTACTTTTTTAAAGCTGCTAAGCTACAGCTAAATGTTTTATTTATATTAAAGTGGGCTAGTTTTTATTTTAATTTTACACAGGTATAGGAAGGACCCAAATAGGCCTGCATAGTTCACTTTAATTTATTTCAAAGTAGCCCTACACATGCACACTGCACTTCTGTTTGTTGTATTCCGTGGTTGTAACATGTAAAATCTTAAAAAAGATTAAAACTTTTAAAAGTTTATCAGCTGTGTTATGTTTTGCGGCTCCAGACTATTTTTCTTTGGAGGAAGAGGGGGCAAAATGGCTCTTTTCATAGTGAAGGTTGCAGACCCCTGCTCTAAGAGAAAGGTACTCAGTAGGACAGTTCGGATTTACCAGACATGACGGCTTGTGCATTGTTTTTGTAAATATTTGTTTTTGTAAAAATATCTCTGGAATACTTTTTGGTGGAGGTATTTATTTGGGTTATGGGTTTTGGTGCACTGTTTATTTTGTATATAGTCACTATTTTTGAACATCATTTATTTACTGTTTTTGTGTGTCTTTTGCGGTATTGAACTGTGTTTTAATATATAAATTCCGCAGGACATTATTTTTGTTAAGTGCACCTGTAAATAAAACTTCACTTTATTTTTAAAAACCCAACCCTTTTTGTGTCCGTGTCTCCCTGTCATCCATTATCATCCTGGTCACGCTCGGTCCCATTTACTAGACATCCAGAGTGTAGACTGGTGATTTGATTCCCACTACACGGGGTGTCATACCTTGATTATGCTAATAGACCGCATCTCGAATATCTACGTGGCATTGCACATAATCTACAGATTCAAGAGTAACTTGCTTTCACCCTTTTATACATTCAGTCATTGCCTTTATGTAATAAATTTTCTGTAATAATTTTGTTGCGTTTGCCTTTATTCGCTGCGCCCAATTGACGTCACCCTTTTGAAGCACTCCTTTATTTGCGCGCGCATTTATTCGGCGCTCAATTGACGTCACCCTTTTGAAGCACTCCTTTATTTGCGCGCGCATTTATTCGGCGCTCAATTGACGTCACCCCTTTGAAGATCGCTTTTATTTATGTGCGCTTTTATTCGCCGCGCCCAATTGAGGTCGCCCTTTTGAAGGTCGCCTTTATGTGCGCGCCCTTATTGACGGATACCTCCCTTATCTACGATGGAGCGTTCGAGCAGAAGAAAATATGCAGCTGGTTTTAAATTAAACGTCGCTGAAGTAGTGAAAGAAATTGGTAAGATCCGATGTGTCTGAGAAACTGATGTGAGATTGGAGGAAGCAAAAAAGATGTTCAAAAAAAAAAAAAAATTAAGTGTTGTATTTCTTGAACGGGCGTATAAGTCGGGGTCTGATTTTATAGTCGATTTTTCAGGTTTCAAGACCTGATTTATAAGCAAGCAGTTTGCATAAAGTTTGCATAGATTTATTCATATATAGAGAAACAGCAATCATTTTTCACATATAATTATTTATAAGCATCAACTAGACAAGAATATAGTACAGACGCACTGATAAGCTGTGTTCTAATTATTAGTTTAATGTAATTACACTGTGAAAACCAGAACCAGTGTGGTGTACAAGTGACAGGTGGGGATGTTTTCTGCACAGAGCAAGAACACGTTCAGATTGATAACGAAACAAAATTATAAATTGTACACTGCAAAAAATGGCATGTCAGATTAAAATAAAAAAATATGTACATCGGTTGCACATAATAAAATTGTTTTAATTCAAAAATAACTTAATTATGCTTAATATAAAATATAAATTATTATATTCTGAAACAACATGATATTTTTATATCAAATGAATGAAGCTTTTTCATTCTCTGTTAAATTAATTATGTTATGTTAAATAAACATGGCTCATGTCAATAGAGCAACTCCACGCAGGGAGGACTCGGGAAGTGAACCCGGGTGTCTCCTTACTGCGAGGCAGCAGCACTACCACTGCGCCAGCCTTGATAAAACATTAAAAGGGAATACAAGAAAAAACGCAAAACTTAGTAAAATTGGTCTGTGTGATTCATCCATCCATCCATTTTCCAACCCGCTGAATCTGAACACAGGGTCACAGGGGTCTGCTGGAGCCAATCCCAGCCAACACAGGGCACAAGGCAGGAACCAATCCCAGGCAGGGTGCCAACCCACCGCAGGACACACACAAACACACCAAGCACACACTAGGGCCAATTTAGAATCGCCAATCCACCTAACCTGCATGTCTTTGGACTGTGGGAGGAAACCCACGCAGACACAGGGAGAACATACAAACTCCACGCAGGGAGGACCCGGGAAGCGAACCCAGGTCTCCTAACTGCGAGGCAGCAGCGCTACCCACTGCGCCACCGTGCCGCCGTCTGTGTGATTAAGTATTGTAAATTAATATCTGAATATTTCTCGTTGTGTGTGTGTGTTTTTATTTTTGTAACTTTTATTTCACTAACCTTTTGCTCTTAACCAGCAACAATAACTCAAATGAACAACCTGTTGCTTCTTTGAAAGTCACATGACTTTACACGAAAAGTTAGCCAACCTCTGCTGATGATAAATTAATTTCTGGTGAGGACTAAATATACCGCATTTTTTGCACCATAAGACGCACCTGACCATTAGACACACCTAGGTTTAGAGGAGGAAAACAAGAAGAAAAATATTCTGAACCAAATGGTGTACTAATATGTTTAATAAAATATAGCAGAATAATATTTCAACCATGTAAATTCAACAGCGGTATTAAGAAACATCATCACTGTCATTAACAAATAAGGAGAGACTTTAAGGTTCAAGCACTCTTCTAGTTTTATGGAAACCCCAAGAACTCCTCATCGCTAGTGTCAGAATTTATGAAGCTCAGTTGTTCACAATCTTTTTGCAGGACAACATACCTATCATCACGCGGCATAACCTGTCCAAAGCCACCAGGGGACAAAGCACGTTTGGACCAATGCTCCCTGAAGTTATATCGCCAGTCTAGTCCCATCTATATTTGTAATGCCACAAAGCCCTTCATCTCGTGTTTTGTTGTGGGTTTCCAGTTTGAAAAACGAGAATGCGGTGCAAGCACAGCCCTCGATTCCAAAAATTGCTCCTCATACCTGTCTGACAGTAGCTGAAAGGCAGCTTCAGGATAGAACAGCCTGAAGTAGTCCAGCGGCTGGTAATCTGTCAAGTCCAACAGCAAGCCATACTGTCTTGTGAAGTCCGGTAGCCAGTTTGGCTCCCACGGATCAATGTTTAGGTATTCCTCCCACACGAACCTTGCTGTAGGTGCACGAATGCGCTCAGCTGGGGCGGCATCGGCTGGTGTACCGATCAGCTGATGCCAGTTCCTCGCTCTCTTGTTTGATCTCCTGAACACTCTCAATAAAAGTCAGACTCATTTTTTTTTAAAAAAACATTTGTTTTCTGCACTCGCTTCGCTCCCTCGTGAGATGTCGATGCCATTGTTTACATTTGTTTACATTTCACAACTCACGCACACGCAAGGATTAGATGCCGAGTCAATGAGTCTAACATTCCTCCAAGCACAGAGGGAATGCCTGTAACGTAACAGTGAGTTTTGTCGCCCTCTACCCCGGATGTCGACTTTTGTCAGGTAATACACATCATGGTCTGTGACGCAAAATTCGCTCCATAAGACGCACAGACATTTCCAACCTTCTTTTGGGGGAAAAAAAGTTGCGTCTTATGGTGCGAAAAATACGGTAACTACCTAAATGACTGAAATTAGTATATTGCACATCCCGCAAGATTCAATAAATTAAACATGATCGAGTTATGTTCAAAAGTGGAACATAAACAATACATGTAATATAAAGTTAATACATTCTTATAAATGTAACAACCTGCCATTTCCCTTTTTTTCAGTGTAAATTAGTTGTTTATCTTCCTAGAAATTATTATCGGTGTTTGTTATTGCCTCATAAATTTCAACTGCTGTGTCTGATACTGTCACAGAAGGACAGTCTGCATTTGTGGATAAAAATCAGAGAATTTGACTTTTTTCATTCATGAGTGATATTTTGTCCGAACCCTGCTGCTTACACACAAATTGTACCGAGCCTTTTGGCCAATAATGCCGCCCCCAAAAATATGCCACCCGGGACGGACCACCCCTAGTTACGCCACTGACAGGGCCGGATTTATATGAAAAGAGGCCCTAGGCTATTCCACTTATGAGGCCCTTTCACCTTCCATTTTTAAGTTTGTAAATTACATGAGAGATAATAAAATACATCATTACTGTGATTAACCAATACATTTTTATGTTTGTTTATTAGTCATATGCGTAGAATTTCTCCTTATTTTCGGTTCAGTGTTTTAGTGTTCACTGTTTTTAGAATAGTGTAATTTTAATTTTGCTAACAATTTGAATGTAGACCCCTCTTGATCTTGAGGCCCTAGGCTGAAGCCTAGTTAGCCTATAGGAAAATTCGGCCCTGGCCACTGATACGATTTTATTGTAAGAGCATCTCTTATCTACGATGTAGCGTTCGATCAGAAGAAAATATGAAGCTAGTTTTAAATTAAATGTCGTTTGTGGATAAAAATCAGAGAATTTGACATTTTTCATTCATGATTGATATTTTGTCCAAACCCTGCTGCTTACACACAAATTGTACCGAGCCTTTTGGCCAATAATGCCGCTCCCAAAAATATGCCACCCGGGACGGACCGCCCCTAGTTACGCCACTGGTACGCCTTTATCGTAAGAGCATCTCTTATCTACGATGTAGCGTTCGATCAGAAGAAAATATGAAGCTGGTTTTAAATTAAACGTCATTGAAGTAGCGAAGGAATTGGTAACTGTGCTGACGCAACAAAATACGATGCATCGAGATTGGAGGAGGCAAGAAGATGTAAAAAAAAAAAAAAATTAAGTGTCGCATTTTTGAACAGGTGTATAAGTCGGGGTCTGATTTTATGATTGATTTTTCGGGTTAAAGTGAGTATAGACGGTATCTGTCTACTGTTTACAGTAATCCCTCCTCCATCGCGGGGGTTGCGTTCCAGAGCCACCCGCGAAAGGTGAAAATCCGCGAAGTAGAAACCATATGTTCATTTGGTTATTTTCATATATTTTAAGCCCTTATAAACTCTCCCACACTATTATAAACATTTCCCGCACAATTATACAGCATAAACCCTTTGTATTCTCTTAGATATTAGGTAAGATTCGTTGAAATTATGTATGTAAACACAGTTTATATACAGTAAAACCTAAATGTTATTTTAAAGATATCGAGCGTCTCCAATATCACATATGTTACAGCCATTACGACAGACAGGCCACCAGCAATAAATACGTACAATGCAAGAAAAATTGTATACAGTAAAATGTGTGTACAGTGACACTAAACTATGTACATGTAATAAGTACTGTACGTAGATAATTAATTATGGTTACTCACCAACAATGACACGACGACTTGTCCGATAACGATGAGTTTAATTTTACTGCACAACAAAGGATAGCATTACAACTCTTCTAAAGGAGCCTCTTCAGGCGACTATGTGGCACCGCCGTTGTACTTCTTCCATCACTCTTCAATCCAAATCCCTAAATCAGATTCCATCCAAACTACCGCCTTATCATGTCCACTTGCAACTCGTTTTGCGCCCTGGTTAAAGGACACTGCGGCCGTAGATCTTATATGCTTTTCCTCCTTTTTAAATGAAAAGAATCGTGGACTCATTGATGCCGTAATGGTGTCCTGCAGGGGTGTAGCTGTTCCCTTCCTTCAACATACCAAAACTTTTACCTTTTCTGTAATCATTTGCATCTTCTGTTGGCGCTTGGACACGGCCCCTGAAGCAGTAGCAGGAGCACGTTAATGCTGAATGAGTGAGATGAGACTTCCTGGTTAATGCAGCACTCCGTCGCTGAGCCAATCAGCAGCACACAGGAACTTAACTGCGTGCTCTGATTGGGTAGCTTCTCAGTCATCCGCCAATAGCGTCCCTTGTATGAAATCAACAGGGCAAACCAACTTAGGAAGCAAATACCAGAAGTAAAAAGACCCATTGTCCGCAGAAACCCGCGAAGCAGCGAAAAATCCGCGTTATATATTTAGATATGCTTACATATAAAATCCACGATAGAGTGAAGCCGTGAAAGTCGAAACGCGATATAGCGAGGGATTACTGTACTCACTTGAATGAAGCTTTTACCCAAGGTGACTTACAACATTTGAAACACAATTGATTCCGTTTCTTCTGTTTTTACTCTTTGAGCACAGACAGGTGAAGTGACTTGTTTCATTTTCGCACAATGGTGTCAGTAGTGGGATTTCAACCCACAACTTCAAGATTTGAAGCCAAAGCCTTAAACAATTTTCTTATCTAGGCAAGAAGATGTAAAAAAAAAATGTAAGTGTCGCATTTTTCAATGGGCGTATAAGTCGGGGTCTGATTTTATGATCAATTTTTCGGGTTTCAGAACCTGACTTTTACGTGAGTATACACAGTAAATGCCACCATGGGGCGCAGCAGCCAAGCACTACCTCTTCTTTGAAGGTCTTAACCTGGAAAATCTCCTAACATGCACTGCTGTGGCACCGAAAGTACTCCCAGGTCCAGCATAAAAAGAAGCCATTTTATCTGTCTCAGGAGTCGGAGTCGGGACAGGAGCTGGACAACGCTCACCTGGGACAAGCGGAGGAGAAAGACAAGAAAAGGACTGGAAAGGATCGAATTGTTTACTACTAACGTACTCTTTAAAAATAAACTTTGGTTGAACCCCGGATTGTAATTGTGTAGTTTGTGTCTCGGGTGTGGAATGCTGGGACGCCCCCTAAGCGGGCATACAGTCAGTAAACAATCGTGTTGAATTCTGCACTTGTAAGTCACCCAAATACACAACAACAACAATACAGCAGTGGCCTTTATCAAAACAAGACGTCGTATACAATGCGGCGTCCCTGCGTCAGCTCTGTCAATGCATTGAATTCATTGCAGCCGAGCACATCGAGTAAACCCGAAATTCAGAAAATGAGGAGAAACCTCCCACCAAATTTCATTATACTGTATTTAATTACTCTTAATGGTGCTCAGCCTCCACAGCTTTCCATAATATTACCCAAAACCACTTCAGTCTTCTTTTATTTCCAGAAGTCACCCTCATTGACAGAATAATAATAAAAAAAAAATTGTTAAGTATGCTTGGCAGCCTTTGCACCAACAGATGTTCATCAGAATTAAAATCTCTTTTCATTCTACTGCATGCCTAATGTTACTACTGGGAACCATGGAAATCAAAAATGTATAACTGTAGTACATTTTAATAAAGATGTACTAGTATTATAAAATATTACACCACAATTACACATTTCTCGGTTAGCCATAATGGATAATAGCACATTTTTCAGCAATACATTTCCTTAATAACAATATTCGAGACGAATTCATTCTATTAAATCATCTCTACATTTTTTCCTTGTCCATCATTCACATTAAGCAAAATAACATAATCATCACAGCCTGCTATTAGCGTCCACAGAGACAGGCATTACTATGAAACAATTATTAAAAGTGTCATTATCAGTTCAATAAGGATAGCATCACGCTTTAACTTATTTGACAAAATGTTTCACAAAAGGCGTAATGCATCAACATTTTAATGATTTTCTTTATTCACATTTTTCGGGCTTAGTTCTGCTAATGAATACAGACCCTGACCGTAAATGCATTTTGACTTCAGTCTCTAATGTGTTAGCCCTGCGTAAATTTAATGACCTGAGGACAGGCAGACAAATAAATCACAGCGAGCGGGGTCATGAAGGCAGCCCGTAGACTTTAGGTCAGTTTGCTGCATTTGTCATTTAAGGAAGGTTTAGAGAGACCACTAAAAAACATCTCTTGGAGGTCCATCCATGTTTACTAGATGGTGAAACAGGCACCGTCCGGATATTTGATCTGCACAAGTATGAAACATCCTGAGAAAGAGTATTAAGGCAAATTTAAGATAATTTCAAACTACATCTTGGATGAATGGATGGACTAAGCCCCCTACAAAGACCTTGACCCACTCTGAGTAGTCTGTCTTAATGACAAAAGAGCCTGCACGGGCTAATGAAGGCACCTTCAGGGGCGGCCAGATGTTTATTCCTTTAAATCGTCCTTTGGCAGGTGGGGTGGTGTTGTGATTAAGGCTTTGAACCTCGCATTTCAAACTCTAAGGTTGTACCATGGGGTCTCTGTGACCCCACTCCTCTTTGGCCCATTGTTATGGTGTATAAAATCTACAAATTATATAATTTTTATTATATTTTGCTTAATCCCAAAAAGATGAATTCAGATGCAGGACACTCGTATAGGGTTTACAATATAAAAGGCACATCCTCACCCCTTACACCTCACTTTTATGACAGTTGTTCACAACATAGTGCTAAATTAGTTTTATAGCCTAGGAAAGGAAGACTTGCCGATACTTCAGGCTATTGATTACTTTAAGGATGGACATCTGGGACAACAATTTGCTTTACAGCCTGGGAAAGGAAGACATGCCGATACCGAAAGCAACATCAAAAAACTTTATTATTTAGGGAGCAAAATTCATCCATCATATTGACAGCCAGCCAATCAGGTGCATGCAGCAATCAATTCTATAATACATATGCCTCGTCTGAAAGCAAAATCAGAAGAGCAACAGCAACGACGGAAGAGCGATGTCAGAAGAGAAAACAAAGACACGTGCTGACCAGTTTTCATCCCATCGTCAGTTAAAGGCATTTTCATGAACATCGATTGCTAAATCAAACTGCGCCCTGGGACATTCATCCTTGACATCACTGATTCCTTTCAGTAAGCTTTTTTTTTAAGACTATTTATCCAGACTTTACTATCAATGTGCTGCTACAGCAGCCCGTGTTAATATTGTTATTAAACGGTTTGGTACATTCCTACATCCACCCCCATTTAATTAATACATTTGGTATGTCCCTAGCTCCCTTTTTGCTATTGGCGCTGCTTTTGTTTTTACTTTAGTTCCCACCATATTGTATTTAGGTTAAGGAAATTATCGTCCTTTTACCTTCAAGTTATCAATGGTTTTACGTCCTAATACTTGTATTACTTCTGGCAAGAAATCTTCATTAAAGTATACGGATTCTCAGGCTTGACTTCTTGGTGAGTAAACTATCTGTCCACGTTCACTACAACCAGTGGGGCGACGCACACTCCCTACAGACTGGGTCTTGGGAGAGAAGCCTCGCGAATACGGCGTTCGGGGACAGAATAATCAATCTTATTTTCTATTACTTATTATTGTTCTTTAATAAATATTAACTTGTTATTCATCTTTCTATGCTTTGTATTAATGTCTAGAATGATTGAAGTAATAAGGTAGATTTCTTTGAGCACCTGGTGCAGCTGTAGGTTTGCTATACGCTCTGTGCTGCGAGGTTTATTAAGGCTGAGGGTGAGAGCTCCACCCAAAAGTAGGGAACAGGACATAAAGTAAGGCATTCTTGGCTGATAAATGGCCTATAGTCAAGGATTCTGAGCCTTTGTATGTTTGAATATTTTCTTAGAGACCAAAAGTAGTATTTAAGTCTGAAATCTATTTAAAACATTGTATGTTGTTCGTGCTGATAATAAGTAAGTCTCTTGACGTGCTAAGAGTGTGACAGGCTGTGTTATTATTATAGCACTTGTGTGGTTTAAAGTGCTAGAAGTTAACCAGCGCTGTGTGTGTCATTCATAGGGTACTGTTGTGGTTAGGGTCTGAGTGTAGACGCATATCTACGTATGTGTGTGTTATTATTTAGGGTGCGGGTGTAGACCAATCCAATAACAAACTTGGCAAGTGTAAGGGGTGAACAGATGATAACACACCCATGATTTTTTTTTAACTATCACAATTAGTGACCTCATCTTTCACGTATTTTTTTGTAAGGTCTTCCTAACACTTTGACACACGTTCGCTAGTTTTCGTGCCCCACTGTTTATTTTTTATTTATGTTTATTTGCGTTTGGGGGTCAAATGGACCCCACAGTAACCTCCATGTTGTAGCAGTGTTACTGGGGATTGAAACTTTAACTCCCAGCAGTCCCTGCAGTGGCTCTGTTTGGTCGTCTGCTGGGGGACCAAGGGCTGCTGGGTACAAGGAGGCCAGCAGGATATTTAAAAGGGGGCCAGTGATACCAAAAGTGAAGAAGTCTTTTGTGTTTCATGTCTGGAGTTGCCTGTCTGTCAGCCTTTCGTTTTGATACTTGTGGATTCTTGTTTTGTTCTGTTTTGAGTGTGTGGACTGTCTGGTGTCTTTCTGTTGCATGTGGTTAGGCTTAGGGTAGGGGATCTGGGCCTATAAATAAGCCCAGATATGCTCTGGTTCACCAGTCCTAGCAAAAAACCTTTTATTTACATTTAATTCCAGTTATTGCCCAATATTATGACCTATCCACAACACTTAACAATTAACCAGATTCACACATGAGCACTTGGTAATTATCCACATTCTCACATGGATCACTTAGTTTCAACCAAATTCTCACATGAGTCAATTATCTATTACACATTCTCACATGTCCTAATTAACTCCCTCATTACTGTTTTCATTCAGGCCTTTAGGAAGAATTGTACCCAATTTAGCAATTAGGGTTAGGGTTAGGGTTAGGGTCTGTGGATTTGTTGTCGTGTTGCGAAGAAAGGAGCGCCCTGATCCCATTCATATGCCATCATCTCATCAGGAAATACTGGTAGGACTGACCTTTACATTCACATACAGCGTGCTGATCTCTGGACTATCTACCATTATTTCATTTCATCAATTGCCATTTTCATGGACTTCATAGTGTGTGAGTTTTGTTAGTGGTTTGTTATTGTCGAATTTGTGTTTATTGTACATCACCACAAGGGGAGAAATGACGAGGATTGTCACACGAAGAGGTTCTTGCGTCTTGAGGTGATCTAAGTGACGTCAACAGTGAACATGAAGTATTCCTGAAGGAACTGGGCCTTGCTTTGATCATTCCATGTGCACCTCAGAGATCAGAAGTGCAGCAAACACTACAAAATGTCAAACTGGTCATTTGCAAATGCGGCATTTTACCTGAGGCTCCCTCATCAGCTCCAAGCACCACCCCAGCTCCTTTCTGGGATGGCACAAGAGATACTACATTTGTCCCAGATCAAAGGACAAGAAAACCAAATTCATTCGTAATGAGTGCAATAAGTTTGTGTGTGAAGAGCAAAGCAAGTGGTTGTGCAGTAAACGTCAGGCCTACAGTGATGTAAACTAATCAGAAAGTCACAAATGAAGTGTCGTGCAATATTATTTGGATTTTCTAATACATTTTCTGTATATAGGCAATTTGAAAGTTCCTAAGACAACAATGCCTCTGCTTGTTGATATCTGAGAACAAACGTTTGTTGTATAATATTATTTGGAGAAAAACAAAATATTGTAATAAACAGTGTTTTTATTCTGGTAATATAGTACGTTTTTTACCATGCGGTCAAATTGCCTATTTTTTTACAATATACAGTAGATATAGATATAGATATATAGTCACAGACGTGCGAATGGGAGACGGTTTACAGGCTCAAATAGTGTTGTTTCACAGCCAGACCATGGGTTGGTGCTGTCATCTGATCCTTTATCCTTTTGTCCCACTGCAGATCAGCTGAAGACCATGCCTCTCATGATATCACCACCGGTCCACCCACTAATGAACTCATGTTTGGTACCCAGAATCCATCTACTTCCCACATCAATTCCTGTTCTGGCCTCCCTAACTCCATCTCTTCCTCTGGTCCACCATATTTATAGACCAAGTTTCATCCTGTTAGTCAGTTATGTCTTGAACTTGTGTCTGTGAAGACGTATTTTCGTTTTTTTGCCTGCATATTTTCAAGTATTTGGGGTGGCTGCTCCCAAACCTTTTTCTGTCTGCTGCCTATTTTATTACAATATAAATATATATAGATATATAGAGAGATATATAGTCACAAACGTGCAAATGGGAGACGGTTTAAAGGCTCAAATAGTGTTGTTTCTCAGCCAGACCAGGGGCTGGCGCCGTCATCTGATCCTTTTATCTCTTGTCCCACTACAGACTGGCTGAAGACCGTACCTCTCAGTGACATCACCACCACTTCACCCACTGATGACATCACGTTTGGTACCCAGAATCCATCTACCTGCCACATCAGTTCCTGTTCTGGCTTCCCTGACTCCATCTCTTCCTCTAGTCCGCCATACTTATAGACCTGTTACTCAATCCTGTCTTGTCCTGTCCTGTCTATTTTCATTTTTTTGCCTGCATATTTTCAAGTATATGGGGTGCCATCCCCAAACCTTTTTCTATCTGCTGCTTACTTTATTACCATCCATCCATCCATTTTCCAACCCCCTGAACCCAAAAACAGGGTCAAGGAGCCAATCCCAGCAAAACACAGGGTGCAAAGCAGGAACCAATCTTGGGCAGGACATCAGCCCACCGCAGGACACTATTTTATTACTATACAGTGCATCCGGAAAGTATTCACAGCGCAACACTTTTTCCACATTTTGTTATGTTACAGCCTTATTCCAAAATGGATTAAATTCATTTTTTTCCTCAGAATTCTACACACAACACCCCATAATTACAACGTGAAAAAAGTTTACTTGAGATTTTTGCAAATTTATTAAAAATAAAAAAATTGAGAAAGCACATGTACATAAGTATTCACAACCTTTGCTCAATACTTTGTTGATGCACCTTTGGCAGCAATTCCAGCCTCAAGTCTTTTTGAATATGATGCCACAAGCTTGGCACACCTATCCTTGGCCAGTTTCACCCATTCCTCTTTGCAGCACCTCTCAAGCTCCATCAGGTTGGATGGGAAGCGTCGGTGCACAGCCATTTTAAGATCTCTCCAGAGATGTTCAATCGGATTCAAGTCTGGGCTCTGGCTGGGCCACTCAAGGACATTCACAGAGTTGTCCTGAAGCCACTCCTTTGATATCTTGGCTGTGTGCTTAGGGTCGTTGTCCTGCTGAAAGATGAACCGTCGCCCCAGTCTGAGGTCAAGAGCGCTCTGGAGCAGCGATGTGCTCTCCAGGAAGAGATGCAAGGATTAGAAGGGTCGGCGGTCGCGCTGGCACAAGCGCTGCTGGCAAAAGGGGATCGGCGCGGCGCTGGAACTTCTCACCGGAGGAGCACAGCGGGGACGGTGAGTAGGACCGCCCCTGTAAAGCTATGGACGCCGGTGGGGCAGGGGCTGTCCTTTTCCTATAGGCAGACCCGAACCGCCGTGGCGTCCCAAAGTAAGAGGAGGAGTCGGAGAAAGAAAGCTGGCTCCTCCGATATGGGAGGACGTGTTGCTGGGTGCACATGTCCCACGAAGGGCCGCCCTCTGTCGAGGCAGAGGGAAAACCCGCAGGCTGGGAGTGTGCTCCAGTTGGCGGTCCCGTGGCGGGGACCACGGAAATCTCGGATGTGGAGGCCAAGAAAGAGAGAATTGGGGTGCCGGACGGAGCGGAGTGCGTTGGCCCAAGTAAGGAGGAAGCGCGCCGAGGCGCTGCATCAGGGCAACATCTCCGCCCCTTGTTTTTCTTTTTATTTTATAGGTCCGGGCCCTAGGCTGAGAAGTATCGACCTGCCGCCGAGGAAAATCTGTCCTCGCGGGACGGGCTGCTGGCCCCGTGAGGTCTCAGTGTGCGGGGGAGTATTGTGGCAGGTGGCTGGGTGTGGTCATCAGCCGCCTGCCTATTTAAGGGGCCGCCTCCCTGCAATCAAGGCTGGAGTCGGGTGAGGAGGTGGACGAGGTCGGAGAGGAGGCGGCAAGGAGAGGCCTGACGTGTGTGTGAAAGAGAGAAGAAGAAAGGGAGGTGGCTTACTGAAGCCTGGACTTTGGGGAGACTGTGGAGGTTTGTGTGTGGCAGTGCACGTAAGACTTTTGTATTATAATAGTGTGAATAAACATGTGGTGATGGCTGAAAACGTGTCTGCCTGTGTGTGTCCGGGCCGTACTATTTCACAGTATATATATTCTGTGGGAGTTTGTGTCCCCCATGTCTACTGCTTTGGGGTCCACTACAAATGACCTCCAGGATTAATCAGGTGGGCCCTTTCCAATGTCCCTCTTTAGTTGTGATGAGTGTAGCAGAGCTCAGGTTCAGTAAGCCTGTTCACCACTCATCAGTCCTTGTGCCTGCTGGCCAACGTGCAAGAATAATAATCATTTTCCCTTTTTATGATCATGAAAATATGTTAAACTACATTGCAAAAATCATTACACAAACACATCTAAATATTTTTTTTTAATTGGAAAAGAGATGAGAAAAAGCAGCACTAATGTGATACATTAAGACATCACACTGTGGGACCTGCTTAGTCTCATTTCAACATAGAATACTCCTGCTAAATGAGCCATAATGCATTAAGAAGAAGATGTAAAATTCTATTTAAAAGTTGTTATGTATTATCATAACTGGCCTGGTCACTCACGACCGCCGCAGAGGGCTCTGGGCTGGTAATAAAACAGAAGGAGGAACTGTGTAGACATCCCAGAGGTTTTAGGCTCTGCTTGGGCTTCTCCCAGCTTCTGCTCCTCCACACAACTAATGCAGATGGATCACCCAAGATGGACGGCTTGAGTAAACAGACAGGGAACTTTCCGGCCACATTCTCAGTCACATTGATGACTCAATGAGATGTACAGTACTGTGGTCACCCAGAAATGTTCATGTATTTGTTAGACATTGATACCTTTTTTTATCAAGATACCATTAATTTGATTTTTTTAAGTATGGCTAAGACATTACTAATGTTTCTAATGGCCAGTACTGCTCGACATGACTGATTTTTAATTTATTATTTTCCCACGTATTAGTGAAACAGGACAGCGAGGAGGGCCCTGCCCGGTTCCCCACTCCTGACATCACACTTCCTCCTCCCCTTGGCCCACAGCCTTTGTCTCAGATTAGCGTGAATATGTCGCTCCTGCAAGCAAACTATGATTCTTAGTTCAGCGAGAAAAGTTGCAAAATCAACTGGAATGTTCAAGCAAATTCTAGAAAAAAACCCAATCTAAATCCATTAAGAAGTTAGCTAAGTGGAGGTAAGATACACCCCAAGGGTGGGGCGTGTGTGAGGAGGGCCCCTCGGCCCACAGCCTCTCTCTCGGATTCCCACAAGTAAATCACTACTACAAGTGAACTATGATACTTAACGCAATGATAGAAGTCCGAAATCAACCGGAATGTTCTAGCAGATTATAAAAAAAAAACCCAATCAAAATCCATTAAGTAGTTTTGTCGTGAAAAGCAGACAGATGTTGAATTTTATATATAGAGAGATGTATGGCTGAAATTCTCCCTTTTCAGCAGTCATTCCTTTGCTGCCCTAATGGTAACCCTAACCCTAACCATTAAGAAGTTAGCTAAGCGGAGGTAAGATTCACCCCAAGGGTGGAGCGTGTGTGAGAAGGGCCCCTCGGCCCACAGCCTCTCTCTCGGATTCCTGCAAATGAATCGCTACCACAAGCGAACTATGATACTTAACGCGATCATAGAGGTCTGAAATCAACCGGAATGTTCTAGCAGATTATAAAAAAAAATCCAATGAAAATCCGTTAAGTAGTTTTGTCGTGAAAAGCAGACAGACGTTGGATTTTATATAGAGAGAGATGTATGGCTGCAATGCCCCCTTTTCAGCAGTCATTCCTTTGCTGCCCTAATGGCTGGCTCCATTGGCTTATCCTTAATTAGTCAGGTATGAAGGCTAATTGGTTATTAGAGAAACCTTTTTAACTGCATCACCACTGCTGACCCCTGTTATTCTGTTCATTTGGCACACCAGCATTCCTAAAGTTCAATTCTGGGTTCAAAAATGGCCAAAATGAAACAGCCTTCACTAGAAACATGTCAATCTATTGTTTTCTTGTTTTTGCAGAATGAAGGTCATTCCATGTGACAGATTGCCAAGGAACTGGAATTTTCATACAAAGGTGTCTGTAATGTCTTGGAAGAAGAAGGCAAAGCGGATGTGACCAGGATAGAATAAGAAGGGGGTGGCCTAGATGGGCAACTGCATGAGAGGAGACGTAAATCCGAGTGTGTAATATGAGAAAGAAGTGCCTCACGGGTCCTCAGCTGACTTCTTCTTTTCATACACACCAAAGGCCAGTGTCACCAATTCACCTGTCCTGCATATTTTTAGACAGTAGGACGAAACTGGAGCACCCAGAGTTAACTTATGAGGGCACAGGGAGAACATGCAAACTCAGCACTGGGAGGACGCAAACTGTGGTCACCTTAACTGTGAGGCAGCAGTCCTATCACTCTGCCACTGTGCCACCCCGCCTAAATATCTGTGTTTGGTTAATTGGCGACTCTAAACTGGACCCGTGTGTGTGCCAGTGTGTCAGTATGTGCATAACTGTGCCCTGTGATTTAGTGGTATCCTGTCAAGGATTGGTTCCCACCTTTCGCATCCACACTGGCATCCAGGGTTACAAAATGGATGGTCTGGAATGAGTGACAGCGCTGTGGATTACTTAAAATAACGGAAAGGAATAATAAAAAGAAAAACTAGCACCAAAGGTTATTAAACAAAAACAGTAATGTATATAACAACAATTCCATTTCTAATAGCAGGAAGACGATTGTTCTGTAACCACTTTTGTCCGTGTATTGTTCTTTTTTAATAGTTTCTCGCATGCAAATTAAAAGCCCCTGAAATAAAAAGCTGCTTTTCAATTAGATCTACTGTCATGTAGTAATCCTCTAATGATAGGCTATTATGAAGCTCCTGGTTATAAACACATTACAGAGGTAACCGACAGCCTGCAAAACTAAAGTGTTATCACTGCTTCTTCTAACAAGTAATCAGAGAGGCTCGAGCACCATTGTGGAGTTTCTTTAAAAAGCCCTTTGAAATGTCACATCCCATACTGCCTGCATTTGTGTGCGCAAGAGAGAGCGCGTTTACTGTAATTAGGGTTTTGCTTACTTCTTTGGAGAAAATTATAAACCATTTAATTTCACACACTGCAGCTTGTATACAGCTGTTGAGCTTCTTCAGTACAAGGTGACTGAGTGTGTTCCTTCTTAAGTAAAGTGAAGTGGTCGGCACGGACGTACAAGCCGCTCTCGGTGCTCTAACGAGTCCACGGCTGGAGAGAACGGATATGAAGCTAATGGGCTGACAGTGCAGCTAGAAAGAGGCGACTGGGCGCTCTGACAGCCACACTCACCAGAAGAAGTACGGCAACGTGCTGGAAATTCACTTGCTCGCTCGCTAACTCCTTCAATGACTGACTCACTTACCCACACACTCACTCACCGATTAGCGCACTCACTGACTTATTCGCTCACTCACTCACCCACTCACTCCCTCAATGACTTGTTCAATCAATCACTCACTCACTCACTCACACACTAACTCACCGATTAACTCACTCACTGACTCATTCACTCACTTGCCCACTCGCCCACTCACTCACCGATCAGCTCACTCACTGACTTATTCGCTCACTCACTCACCCACTCACTCCCTCAATGACTTGTTCAATCACTCACTCACTCACACACTAACTCACCAATTAGCGCACTCACTGACTCATTAACTCACTCACCCGCTCGCCCACTCACTCGCCGATCAGCTCGCTCACTGACTTATTCACTCACTCACTCACCCACTCACTCCCTCAATGACTTGTTCAATCACTCACTCACTCACACACTAACTCACCGATCAGCTCGCTCACTCACTTGCTTGCTCACTCACTTGCTCACTCATTTCCTCACTCACTCACCAATTAGCTCACTCACTGATTCATTCACTCACTCGCTTGCTCACTTATTCACTCACTCACTCTCTTATTCAATTGCTTAGACATTTAATTTCCTGGTCACTCACTCATTAAGTCACTTACTTACTTGCTTATCTGCTTACCCACTCGCTCACTCCCTTGCTTGCCCAATTGTTAACCCTCTCACTTACTCTCTCACTCACTCACTCACTCACTCACTCACTCACTCACTCACTCACTCACTCACTCACTCGTTCACTCATTTACTCACTCATTCATTCACTTATCCACTTGCTTACCCACTTGCTGCCTGGCTCCCTACTCCTGACGTCACGCTTCCCCCTCCCCTTGGGAGGGGGGAATAAACGTGTGTTGGGTTTTGTACCTACGGTGCAACGCCACGGCGTTGTGCAAGTCGGCTGACCAACCACAAGCGTTACCTGGTAGGTAACCACCCATAGAATCAGATTGTAATTCAGATTACGAATGCCGTGAATGTAATTACCCCGATCTACATGCTGTCAAATGAATGAACCACACGCTGTGGCACAACGTTAGGGGCTTCGCCTCTATCGCTGACGTCCAAGGTTCGATTCCCGTAAGGGAGTGCAGTGAGTGTGTACGCCTGATGAGCCCAGAATTAGGGCGAAACACGTGTCGCGTACTCTTTGCATTATTTGACAGTAAACTATTTCAACCTTATATATATATATATATATATATATATATATATATATATATATATATATATATATATATATATATATATATATATGTAAAAATATATATATATATATATATATATATATATATATATATATATATATACAATGTACATACTGTATATTTATACACAATTATAATTATAATTGTAATTAAAACGTTAAAGTAGCAGGAAAGGAAATAAAATGTAAAATAAAATGTATAATTATGACAAAAGTCTCACTGCAGAATAGGCTCAGCAGTTCTCCAGGCGCCCCCCTGGTGGTGGCCATGGGCCCCAGCAGGGTTGAGTTTCCATGCTCCAAACCTATGGCACTGCTGCACGCTGGTGGGCTGTCCTTTAGCGCTCCAGGGGAGGTAATGCTGTGGACAGGCTCTCTCACCCGGACCTTCCACTATAAGGGTGTCCCCGCCAGGGAGGGTCCCTGGCCGACTGTCACAATATATATAATATATATATATATATATATATATATATATATATATATATATATATATAGAGAGAGAGAGAGAGAGAGAGAGAGAGAGAGAGAGAGAAAGTGAACAGTAGGGGGTGCCACCAATCCCCCAAACCCCGAACACAAAACACCAAACAAACCTCTGGGTTTAAAATAAGGGATTTGTAATGCAGCCAATTCAATTATAACAATTAACACAGCCAATATACAGACTTTAAGTGCTGTCTCTCTTCTCTTCTCCAGTGAGTTTCACCTGCTGCCTCCCACCTCTGACTCACTGACGTATGGTGGTGGGCTCCTTTTAAGCTGGACCTTGTCGTACTTCCAGAGGTACATCATGGCTTGTTGGAAGCAATTCCAGGTCATATAGAAACCAGGGAGGTTCTCCCCTGGCAAGCCCTCTATCGTCACCCAAGGACCCCCTACAGGGCTGTGCCTCCTGACTCCAATTCACATGCAGCTCTGTGGGTGTCCAAACTGGAACTATTGGTGAGGAACACTGCCACCTATTAATTTGGGGGATGAACTGCTCCTGGCTTCCAGCTCTCATCAGTCCATTAGTCCTTCCAGTGTCGCAACTAGGACAGTGGATTCAGAAAGTATTCAGACGCCTTCACTTGTTCACTTGATAGATAGATAGATGTGAGGCACTATATAATAGATAGATAGATAGATAGATAGATAGATAGATAGATAGATAGATAGATAGATAGATAGATAGATAGATAGATAGATAGATAGATAGATAGATAGATAGATAGATAGATAGATAGATAGATAGATAGATAGATAGATAGATAGATAGATAGATAGATAGATAGATAGATAGATAGATGGCACTGGCACAGAGGTTACGGTTATCACTGCTGTCTCCCAGCTCCAGAGTCTTCAGGTTGACTCCTACCCCTGGTCACTGTCTGCTTTGGTGCTGCATGTCCACTACACTCTCAGCTTAGGTTGACTGATGTCTCTAAATCTGCCCTGTGATGGCCCAGTGCCCTGTCCACAGTTGGTTCCTACCCCATTCTTAACATTTTGGTCAGGGTTGGCCCTGACCACTGGCACCTTGAGCTAAACTAAACTGCAGACTGCTTTCAAAGGAAATGGTGGTATTATTTTTCAAAACTATGAAATTTGAGAAAAGACCTAAATTGGCTAAGAAAGGTTAACTAATTAATACGTAATGTGAAATATTTTTTAACCTCCAACCATCCATCCATTTTCCAACCCGCTGAATCCGAACACAGGGTCACGGGGGTCTGCTGGAGCCAATCCCAGCCAACACAAGGCACAAGGCAGGAACCAAATTTTTTAACCTGTTTAGGAAAATATATTTTTGGCTGGATTGTGTTTTACAGACTCTAATGTGATCTTTACAATATTGTATGCCTGGTCATTTTGTTATAACCTTTTCATTGTAATGGAGCTTACAAAGCTAATAATATATATCTTATATATCTTGTCACACATGTGTGCATGGGAGGCAGCTAAAGGGCCTGAATGAGGGTAATCCCACGACAGACAAGGAGGTAGCGGAGTGTACTGACCCTTTCTCTCTTTCCATTGCAGACCGATTACGGGAAATTCCACCTGGGTCCAATGACATCACTTCCAGTTTCGGCCCTGGTGACCTCACTTCCTCTGCTCTCTTTTAAAACCGCCATCTTTGCCTCCTTAAGTCAGTCCTGTTTTGGACATCTGTAGACAATGCACTCCCACTTTAACTGATTTGCAGCCAGGAAAAATTATACTGGTGGCTGGCCAAAACATTTTTGCGACTCATTTTTCACTATATATATATATATATATATATATATATATATATATATATATATATATATATATATAAATTTAACTGTACAAATTAGATAAAATAACTTTGCTGAGACAGGTAAAATAACTCCAACATTGATAAATTAGTACCTATTCACATTTCTCATGTTCTTTTTCACATCACAAAAACTAACACAGAAACAAGATCACTTCCTGTTGGCATTACAAGTTTAGCAGGCACTAGGTTTCAGTATGGGAAAGGTGGCAGAATTGATGACATCCACAAACAGTAAATCTAAAAATGGCTAGGCATAATGATAATCAATGCAAAACTAGTGTTAATATCTCATTCATTTTAACAAGTGTAAATGGAAAACAAAAAGGCCAATTACGCCGAGATTTACAATATGATGTGTACCTTGTCAAGTCACGTTCCTGACAGCTTACACTTGTTATGCACACAGTTACACTGGCATCAATCACTTTAACTGCTTTGTCAAATGTTTAATGGCTCAGAATCTGATAGTAAATATGAACAACTACTTTATAGCCCATCACATAACAAGCTGAAGCATGAAAATCTAACATCAATACCGCAATGCCCATCTGAAGCCATTAACCAACAGTCTGCCCCACATTTTGGAAAGTTAAAAGAGTTACAGACAAGCGGCAAGCTTCCATCTGTCAAAGGACAGACTGCGAGAAGGATTTACTTAATGTGATTCAAAGCCTTATAAGAAATTCTATTCAGCAAATCTGTGACGTGAAGTAATAAAACCTGGACGAACATTTGAATATCAACGTCAGCCTGCTCCGGGATGTTTGTACTGCTCCGGTTTGAAGAAAGTGTCAGGATCCAGTGGCCCTTAGCTGTGTTATCACTCTGAGTTCATACATTCAGGATGGTGAAGAGGTACATTTGTTAGAAGCTGCTGCCCTTTCTGTAAACATGTGCTCACCTTGCCATTATGAGCCACTGAGTGTAGACTGAAGGAAAAAACGTCACATTTATCAATTTAAAATTAAAACTACAACACAATGAAGTGTGCAGAGACTGAATAGGGGTGAATACCACTGTACAGTATATAAGAGAGAGACAGACAGAGAAATTATGAAAGGCACATTATGATAGATAGATAGATAGATAGATAGATAGATAGATAGATAGATAGATAGATAGATAGATAGATAGATAGATAGATAGATAGATAGATAGATAGATAGATAGATAGATAGATAGATATTAATTTTGGTGTAGTTGGCAAGATAGATAGATAGATAGATAGATAGATAGATAGATAGATAGATAGATAGATAGATAGATAGATAGATAGATAGATAGATAGATAGATAGATAGATAGATAGATAGATAGATAGATAGATAGATATTAATTTTGGTGTAGTTGGCAGGATAGATAGATAGATAGATAGATAGATAGATAGATAGATAGATAGATAGATAGATAGATAGATAGATAGATAGATAGATAGATAGATAGATAGATAGATAGATAGATAGATAGATAGATAGATAGATAGATATTAATTTTGGTGTAGTTGGCAGGATAGATAGATAGATAGATAGATAGATAGATAGATAGATAGATAGATAGATAGATAGATAGATAGATAGATAGATAGATAGATAGATAGATAGATATTAATTTTGGTGTAGTTGGCAGGATAGATAGATAGATAGATAGATAGATAGATAGATAGATAGATAGATAGATAGATAGATAGATAGATAGATAGATAGATAGATAGATATTAATTTTGGTGTAGTTGGCAGGATAGATAGATAGATAGATAGATAGATAGATAGATAGATAGATAGATAGATAGATAGATAGATAGATAGATAGATAGATAGATAGATATGATAGGCACTATATAATGATAGATAGATAGATAGATAGATAGATAGATAGATAGATAGATAGATAGATAGATAGATAGATAGATAGATAGATAGATAGATAGATAGATATTAATTTTGGTGTAGTTGGCAGGATAGATAGATAGATAGATAGATAGATAGATAGATAGATAGATAGATAGATAGATAGATAGATAGATAGATAGATAGATAGATAGATAGATATGATAGGCACTATATAATGATAGATAGATAGATAGATAGATAGATAGATAGATAGATAGATAGATAGATAGATAGATAGATAGATAGATAGATAGATAGATAGATAGATAGATAGATAGATAGATAGATAGATATTAATTTTGGTGTAGTTGGCAGGATAGATAGATAGATAGATAGATAGATAGATAGATAGATAGATAGATAGATAGATAGATAGATAGATAGATAGATAGATAGATAGCAGTGTGTCACTGCAGATAGATAGATAGATAGATAGATAGATAGATAGATAGATAGATAGATAGATAGATAGATAGATAGATAGATAGATAGATAGATAGATAGATAGATAGATAGATAGATAGATAGATAGCAGTGTGTCACTGCAGGATTGTAGGAGGACAGCGGGGTTATGATCATTTTGTTTGCTTTATTTAACAAGACACGTTTTAAATCACATAGCACTCCCTTGATACTCACCCAGCATACGCTGTACTTTTCTTCTGATCTGTTAAATGATATCTCCAATATTCTAAATGGCATCTGCCATCACATCTTGCATCCACACAAAAAGTAAAAAAAATAAATGAATGGGTGTGATTGTATTGATTTCACAGAGTTTTTCCCTGGAGATTCTACTCAGAGTCTGAATCCATGTTATCAGATTATCTTTCATCCATGTGATCAAATTCAAGCCCAATATGATACGTAGACAATAAGAGTTTTGGTGTCTGGTCAAACATGCAGCAGTCAGAGATGTACAGAAAGATATCATTGAAAGAACAGAACGGAGTGTTCCAGTCAGAAAGGCCAAGGCCATCAAGCAGGACTAAACAGTACAGAGCAACGTTCTGGCACAATATGCTTTTTGTTTTCTATTACATTTGGAAACTCACCCGATTTGTGCTGAGGCAGACCCCCAATGCACAGACCTGGCATGATACTGTTCATCGTCTTAATGTCTTTATCAACAAACATTTAACAGAGTGTGAAAAAAGGAAAAGATTAAGCAAGATAGCATTGATTTCCTGAAGTGCCTGTGTCTAATGCTAGCACTTCTAACACTTTAATCTAAGGAAATGATGGTAGGCTTATGGAGGATTAGCAGTTCTCCACTCAAAGGGTTAGAGGAATGTGGAATAAACAGTAAAGTCATGTAGCTGAAGCAGTGGGCCTTTACGACTTTGAAGGACTATCTGGGTGACAGGGAGGGTCAAGACTGTCACACATACTGGAACAACTCAGTTGCTATCTAACCAAGCAAAGTTTACAAATGGATGTTATGGTTGAGCCAGGTTATTATCCGTCGTGTGTAAATTTATATTTTTTTTATATAAGAACACAAGAAATTCGACACATCAGCTGTTTGTCACATCAACACACATTATAATGACAGCTCAGTGATATCAAATATCATCCACGTGAATTGAGCTGGTTTGGCTGTATTTCCCTGTTTGACCAAGGGTGTCGTCATTTCCCAGTTTCTCCAAAATGTTGCACACGCATGGGTCTGCATTGCTGTAAATATACGCACATTTTTCCCATCACGTTATCTTATATAAATCCCAATATTTGCATGAAAAGTTGAAGATGTACAATTAAAGCCTCTTTTTGTGTATGTTATTATTAATATTAATCTGCCCCTTGGTGAGTACTGGTCTAGATAGATAGATAGATAGATAGATAGATAGATAGATAGATAGATAGATAGATAGATAGATAGATAGATAGATAGATAGATAGATAGATAGATAGATAGATAGATATTAATTTTGGTGTAGTTGGCAAGATAGATAGATAGATAGATAGATAGATAGATAGATAGATAGATAGATAGATAGATAGATAGATAGATAGATAGATAGATAGATAGATAGATAGATAGATAGATAGATAGATAGATAGATAGATAGATAGATACTTTATTAATCCCAAGGGGAAATTCACATACTCCAGCAGCAGCATACTGACAAAAATCAATATTAAATTAAACAGTGATTAAAATGCAGGTAAAACAGACAATACCTTTGTATAATGTTAATGTTTACCCCCCCCCCCCCCCCCCAGGGTGGAATTGAAGAGTCACATAGTGTGATGGAGGAACGATCTCCTCAGTCTGTCAGTGGAGCAGGACGGTGACAGCAGTCTGTCGCTGAAGCTGCTCTTCTGTCCTGAGATGATCCTGTTTAGTGGATGCAGTGGATTCTCCATGATTGACAGGAGTCTGCTTTATTACACTATTGGGTTATTGCACATTATTTAAATATTGCACAATAATGATGATCATGTGCAGTGTGTAGTGGATGTTGGACCCTGAGAGTAATGATATTGTACTGTATACAGATATTGCACCGTTATTATCAGTACCATTTAGATATTGGATATTGCACAGTTGATGGATAGAAGGAAGTCCAGGGGTTGGGGGGGTTAGACTGTGTAGTCAGTGCATGTGTGAGTTTAGAATGGTTATGGCTTTTGGGAAAAAACTGTTCTTGAGTCTGTTTGTCCTTGTTGTGATGCACCTGTAGTAGTGCCTCCCTGAGGGCAACAGGTCAAACAGATCAGAGCCAGGGTGGCAGCTGTCCTTGATGATGTTTTTTTGCTCTGCTGAGGCAGCGGGAGGTGTAAATGTCCATCAGGGAGGGGAGAGGGCAGCCGATGATCTTCTGTGCTGCCTTTCCTACTCTCTGAAGCCTCTCCCTGTCTTCCATGGTGCAGCTGCCGTACCATACTGTGATACAGTACGTCAGCAGGCTCTCAATGGACGAGTGGTAGAAGGTCAGTAGCAGGTTGGTGTCCAGGTTGTGCTTTCTGAGGACCCTCAGGAAGTGTAACCACTGCTGAGCCTACTTTATGACTGCTGTGATGTTGTCTGTCCAGGAGATGTCAGCGGAGATAAGGATGCCGAGAAACCGGAAGGTATGGACCCTCTCCACACACTCGCGGTTAATGTAAAGGGGGGCTAAGGACTCATTTATACTTCACGCTCAGAACGCGTACGCGCCCGCATCGTGGCTGCCAGCATTCCCAGCATTCATTTGATGTGTCCTCCGAGCAGGTCCTCAGAAATTAACGTGACGTGTGCGTGAAGTGCAGTACCAGCAAAAAGTCGGGGGGCGCAGTGCGCTAAAAGTTGGAATGTGACATCAGAGTCTCTGGTTACTATCTACATGTGACTGAAAGCCGCTTTGCGGATCCTATGAAATCGATGTGTGCGCGCTTCGATGTCTGATGAATGAGCGACACTTCTCTGGGTGAAAATGCCTTTATGATGCCAGAGGTCAGAGGAGAATGGCCAGACTGGTGTGAACTGATAGAAAGGCGACAGGAACTCAAATAAGCACTCATTACAACCGAGGTGTGCAGAAGAACAACTCTGAATGCACAACACGCCGAACATTGAAGCAGGTGGGCTACAGCAGCAGGAGACCACGCCGGGTGCCACTCCTGTCAGCTAAGAACAGGCAACTGAGGCTACAATTGGCACAGGCTGAGCAAAATTGAACATTAGAAGACTGGAAAAGTGGTGCCTGCTCTAACGAGTCCCAATTTCTGCTGTGGCATTCAGATGGTAGGGTCAGAATTTGGCGTCAACAACATGAAAGCAGGGATCCATCCTGCCTTGGATCAATAGTCCAGACTTGTGATAGTGGTGCAATGGTGTGGGGGATGTTTTGTTGGCACACTTTGGGCCCCTTAGTACCAACTGAGCATCATTTAAAGTAGAGTATTATTGCTGTTCCTTTATGACTGCAGTGTCCCCATCTTCTGATGGCTCCTTCCAGCAGGATAACGCGCCATGTCACAATCACCTCAAATTAGATTTTTGAATGTGACAAGGAGTTCGCTGGACTCAAATGGCCTCCATCATCACCAGGGGCCTCATGTATAAACGGTGCGTACGCACAGAAAATGTTGCGTACGAACCTTTCCACGCTCAAATCGCGATGTATAAAACCTAAACTTGGCGTAAAGCCACGCACATTTCCACGGTAACTCATTCCTTGGCGTACGCAATTTATCCGCCCGGTTTTGCAGACTGGCGGCACCCAGTGTCAAAGCAGTGCTACTGTTCCTGTGTGATCACTCTTTCTTTCTTAAATCCACATTCCTGGCGTGGCTTTATAAATACACTGAAATTAACTGCATAGTGTTTATTAGTGTAATGCATCTGATTGTAATTAACCTGTAGCAATATAATGGTCCAGGGAATAGCCATAGTATTCCAAATACCATAACTGCTTTAGCGTTGTAACTCTCACTGCATCTTCTTTCAGCTGCTCCCGTTAAGGGTTGCCACAGCAGATCATCTTTTTCCACATTACTCTCACTGCACCACTCAGAGTATTTATATTACTGTATCTGAGTGGGAAATCACAGCAGCAGCTGATTGGAAAGAGAATTATCGGTACACAGCATGAAGCAGATGCTGCCTGAGCCACAGCAAACGCTTTAGTCCCTGTACGGACTTCGCGGTTTAGAAACAGTTTCATCCCAAGAACTCTAAACACTAAATCAGTCCATCAACTGCTCCTTATATAATTGTTTACTTATAAGTACAATCACCTCACTGTAAACTTGCACTACAGTTATAATATTGCACAACCTGCGACACTTTATAAAGCGCGTATTTACATGTGATGACGGTATTCATTTCTAAGACGAAATGCAGCAAAACATGTTGATTATATTATACAGATAAAACTTTAACTTCATTTAAATAATCTGTATTGTTAATAATTAAACATGTGAGGACACGGTGCCGCAGCGCTAGCTAGTTCAGTAATTGTTCCTGCCTTGCGCTGTATTCTTGCTGGTGCTGACGCGACACTGGAAAGATAGACAGATATAATAATTAAACATGTACTACTAAGATATTTCAATGTTCCTTAAAAGTTTTGAAGAATCGAAGTTCTAAGCTTACAGATGGCTTCACGTCTATTACATAGCTTATTGTGTGGCGATTGAGTTTTTGGAGAAAGAAAAGTAAGGACAGGAATTGGAGGTTAGTACGTTTGAAAGAGACAGTACTGCTGTGATAAATTATTTAACTGAAGGTTGCGCATGGCGCAGCAAGCCTCTTGCGTGAGACATGAACAAGCACTGCGCCACCGTGTTCCCATGTTTAATAACATGCTTTCATTCCTATCATCATGAAAAAGATATCACGTATACATCTCAGTATTTTAATTATTCAGAGAGCTGTAATATCAAGAATGTAATGGAGTATGTGTCCTGTCGGAGAAAGAGAAAGCCCGTTTAAAAAGCAGGTAGTGATTCATACACATAGAGCACATAGAAGATCAAATACAGAACAAAGCATTTAACATGCCACTTTAGTTACAATAGGATTTGAGAAACTAGTAAATTAAACGATTTTAAGATGAAGTTTAAGATGTTCTACTTTAATGGCAAAATAAACTACGTGATTAAAGTGGAAATTTCGAGATTAAAGTTGACATTTCGTGCTTTTTTCCCCACTGTGTGCCTATTTTTTCTCTGTACCCTAATAAGCTTTCATATGACACTCAGACGGTGGGCTACGACTCGCTTTTTCACGGCGACTTTGATATGTGATTTCTTTTTTATTTCGGGCACTGTGCGACTTTGTGAAGTTGAGCCTTCGAGTTTCTCCGACACACTGTCACTCGATCAGCTTTCTTTTGTTGATTATACCACTGTTTAAACCAACAAATAGTACGTTTTTCCTTTGCCTCCACTTGGTATTCGCTGAAATTCTTATATTTTCTCCGTGCTTTTCCCATTGTCTTTTCACAGAAGGCTGTTTATATTGATTTGCATATTCAAAGAGGCGTAATTCTGGGGAGGAGTTGGGGCGGGACAGAAGGCGCGTGCACGTGCGTTACTTTTCACGCAAATCGGGATTTATGTAGTAGAAGAACGTGAAAGTATGCGTGCGCACAGATTCCTGCATCTGGATTTTTCTGTGCGTACGCACAATCCCGCTTTTGTGCTTACGCCATGTTATAGTGTGAGTTCTACGCACGGCGTTATACATGAGGCCCCAGATCTCAATCCAATAGAGCACCTTTGGGATGTGGTGGAGAGGGAGATTTGCATCATGGATGTGCAGCCGACAAATCTGCAGCAACTGTGTGATGCTATCATGTCAATATGGACCACCATCCCTGAGGAATGTTTCCAGGACCTCATTGAGTCAATGTCTTGAAGAATTACAGCAGCTCTGAAGGTAAAAGGTGGTCCATCCTGGCACTAGAAAGCTGTACCTAATAGTGAGTGTAAGTAACAGACAAAAGACCACCTTCTACACCTTGGAGCAACCCATACTCGCCTTATATAATCTCTGCACATCAAAACTCTTATGTACAATCCCTTACTACTATACTTCCTTAGAAGGCTGGCGTACTTCAACATCTGCAATAAGATGCTGCAGATGTTCTATCAGACAGTTGTGGCGAGTGCCCTCTTCCATGCGGTGGTGTGCTGGGGAGGCAGCATAAAGAAGAAGGACGTCTCACGCCTGGACAAACTGGTGAGGAAGGCAGGCTCTATTGTTGGCACGGAGCTGGACAGTTTGACATCTGTGGCAGAGTGACGGGCGCTGAGCAGACTCCTGTCAATCATGGAGAATCCACTGCATCCACTGAACAGGATCATCTCCAGACAGAGGAGCAGCTTCAGCGACAGACTGCTGTCACCGTCCTGCTCCACTGACAGACTGAGGAGATCGTTCCTCCACCACACTGTGCGACTCTTCAATTCCACCCTGGGAGGGTAAACGTTAACATTATATAAAATTATTGTCTGTTTTACCTGCATTTTTATCACTCTTTAATTTAATATTGATTTTTGTCAGTATGCTGCTGTTGGAGTATGTGAATTTCCCCTTGGGATTAATAAAGTATCTATCTATCTATCTATCTATCTATCTATCTATCTATCTATCTATCTATCTATCTATCTATCTATCTATCTATCTATCTATCTATCTATCTATCTATCTATCTATCTATCTATCCTGCCAACTACACCAAAATTAATATCTATCTATCTATCTATCTATCTATCTATCTATCTATCTATCTATCTATCTATCTATCTATCTATCTATCTATCTATCTATCTATCCTGCCAACTACACCAAAATATCTATCTATCTATCTATCTATCTATCTATCTATCTATCTATCTATCTATCTATCTATCTATCTATCTATCTATCTATCTATCTATCTATCTATCTATCTATCTATCTATCTATCTAATACAAGTACCTCTCAAACATGCAACACAAAGACGTTCCATCGTACAGAGTCCTTTAGGCAACTCGTGCATCTTTGATCACATACAATAAAGCTTGGTAGATTCCTGTCCACTCCCCACAGAGACACATGTTCAAAGATCTTGAGCAAGGAAGACGATCTCTTTGGAATTTGGATATCTTTTAAGAGTGATTGAAGAGACAGACTAATCAAGCAGGTTCTAAAAACTAAACAGCCAACAAAAAAGGCAAAATCGACGGGTAATCACAAAGTCGTCAAACATCAAAATTAAAAACCTAAAGCCAGCAGTGACTTTCTTGAACTGACTAAATCTATTTAGTTCAAGTAACTGAGCAGATGGCTCCCCCTGCCAACACCATGTAGCCACACTCCACCACAACACATACAGTACACACACAGAGGCCACACCCCCTATCAGCATGTGGCGTTATAACAACCAATTATAAAAAGATAAAGGCCGATGAGGTCAACGATATGAGACTTAGGGTGTACTCACGATAGACATGTTTGTTCCATACCGTGCCCAAGCGCAATTGTACCCCTCCCCCCCACCCAATCCCCCTGCTAACCTGCACTCACACTGCACTTAAAGTTTTCGGGCTCAAGCGCACTTTCATCATGGCTATGAGACTTTGTGCACACAGGAGGCAGTCGATGGGCTTAACTAAGGGTAAAATATTGGCTCAGAGTGTGACGAAGTGTACTAGTATCTTTTTTCTCACCTCTGCAGATCACAGGAAAGAAAGACCACTTAAAACCCAACCAGGTTCCACACCCTCCTATTGACCTCACTTCCGCCTAATCCCATTGGACCCTTCTCTTCCTGCCCACTACGTATAAAGCCAACCACTTGCCTTCCGCAGTTAGTCTCGTCTTGGACTCAGTCTGTGGAGACCACTCTCTAGTCATAATATCATTTTATGAACACACTAGACAAAGAGTCCGTTTCGACAACGTAAGATGAAATGGGCACGAGTGGAATAGTAATAAGTTTAAGCACCACAAACCTGATATAGGTGTATTGAATGAATGTGTAATTAGGCCTGGAGCTGTAGTTGAAATCGCCTTTCAGGCCTCTAGAGCTTTAATCGAAGTCGCCTTTCTCTTTGAATTTTCGCAGCCGTAAATCCGCCGCCTGCCGCGATGCTGGTCTCGTAAGGTTTTTCGGGCAGCTGCGTAGAAGGCGACTGCGCATTCGGCTTCGGACAGACGTGAGTGAGTGAGTGAGTGGGTGAGCAGGCTGGCGAATTATATATAAGATTATCTCTATGTATATAAAATCCAACGTCTGACTGTCTGTCTGTCCAGTTTTCACAAGAGAACTGCTTAACGGATTTAGATCGGGTTTTTTTTTTCTATAATTTGCTTGAACATTCTGGTTGATTTTGCGACTTCTCTCATCATGCTAAGTATTATAGTTCGCTTGTGGTACTGATTTATTTGCGCAAATCCGAGAGAGACACTGCAGGCCGAGGGGAGGGGGAAGCGTGATGTCGGGAGTGGGGAGTCGGTCTACCTCTGTCTCGGGGCGTTCCTTACTTCCGCTTAGCTAGCGAACAAGAGAACTACTTAATGGATTTAGATTGGGTTTTTTTCTAGAATTTGCTTGAATATTCTGGTTGATTTTGCGACTGCTCTCATCGTGCTAAGTATCATAAATCGGTTCCGGCTCCGATTTATTTGCGCAAATCCGAGAGAGACACTGCAGGCTGAGGGGAGGGGGAAGCGTGATGTCGGGAGTGGGGAGTCGGTCTACCTCTGCGTTTTGGAGTGGACCTTACCTCCACTTAGCTAGCGAATGAGAGAACTACTTAAAGGGTTTAGATCGGGTTTTTTTCTAGAATTTTCTTCAACATTCCGGTTGATTTTGATCGCACAAAGAATCATAGTTTGCTTGCAGGAGAGATACAGTGGTACCTCGGTATACGTCCGCTTTGGACACTTGGTATACAACCTGTTTGGACGCGAAAAATTTTGCTTAGTATACGACCTTTGTTTGGAATACGACTCGCATGCTAGAACACTACCCTTGTTTACCTCTCTCTCGAGACAAAGCCAAGACTGCCTGTGGTATAGCAAGTCTGCGGCTTCAAAAAAAAGGGCCAGGTTTTAAATCCGTATAGCTGTGTCGTTCTCTGTGGTGCGCAATTGCACAACCACGGGGAGTTAATGAGGTAGTTGGAGCGAGTCGCACCTGCACATGTGGGTGCGATCGTTCTCAATTGCTTCATTAGCTTCCTGCGGTGTGTGATTAAGGCGCTGCACCCACGGAGGCGCGGTTGGATGTATATATACGGGTCGGCACCAGGAAGGGGGGGGGATAGATGGATCGAGGAAAAGAGGAAGATAAAGGAGGTTAAAGGACGGGAAACAGCAGTCTTAGCAGGCACTCGACTCTTCTCAGCAAGGTAAAGTGAGGTTAAATTTTCATTTATTTCATCTAATTGCTTTTGTATTTATGCATTTTAGTATTCAGCAGTGTTTAAATAATTTTATACAACCCCATCAATGTATAATATGCCAATAACAATAGGATTTTTTTTCATGGGAACGGATTAATCATTTTCCCTTTATTTCTTATGAGAAAAAATTGTTTGGTATAAGTCCTGTTTGGTACAAATCAAAGGATGATCTGGAATGGATTAAGGACGTATACCGAGGTACCACTGTATATTCACGCTAATCCGAGACAGAGGCTGAGGGCCGAGGTGAGGGGGAAGCGTGACGTCAGGAGTGGGGAGTTGGCCTACCTCTGCGTTTTGGAGAGGACCTTGCCTCCGCTTAGCTAGCGATACCTTTTTGTTAATTGATTTTTAAAGTTTGTCCTGTTTCACTACTATGCGGGGACCAGCTAGTTATTAATATACGAGGTGGATCCCCAAACCTTTTTTTCTTGATTCTTGTGCTTCTTCCACAAGACAAAACAAAATCCGAACACAGAGTGACAGCATGCATATCCAAATGATTTTACTTGATTTTTGGGGTCATGTCGGGCAGGACAATGCTCTACCCACTTACAGATTTATTGAGAGTGCAGCCCAGCATTTTGCTGTTAATCGAGCTGCACATACAAGACGATTTTTACGGAGACAAATGATGTTGCCATCTTTTCTTGCCAACTACAATTCATATCCATCTGTAAGGTGAGAACAGGAAAACTGTTTTTTTAACTCAAATGGAATCGAATGAAATGAGAGTTGCACTGTCTGACTCATCGCATCATTGACATCATGTCGGGCACATTTAGGGGTCACACTGTTCCTTAATCCTACTGAAGTGTGCCCAGGTAGACCTCTTTCAAGTGGGCCAGGGTATGGTACGGTTGGCCCAGCACAGAGCAATCACACTAGTCAAACAAACTATACTTTGGGGTTACATGCGGACAAACGTGCTTGGGCACGGAACAAATCTCTAATGAGAGTACACCCTGAAATTGAACCAAACACGTTATCATGACACAAATAATGAGTCATTACCCTGGGATTTGGTTTCAATTATAAACATTTTTAGAACCATTTTTTACAACCCCCAATTCCAAAAAAGTTAACAAAATCAAAAACGAGAGATTTGTACGTTTACTTTGACTTGGATTTACACAGTATAAAGATAAGACTCTGCATGTTTTTACCCAATGAACCGTATCGTTTTTTGATGGTACACGCTTTTTTCTGAAATCAATGCCTGTGACACGATCCAAAAAAGTCGGGTCCCGGAGGACTAATACTGATGTGACAATTTGGAATAGCAAGGTGATGTGAAGCAGGTGGGGCAGGAGCCTCCAATAAAGTCCTTCAAGAGCAAGAATAAGAAGAGGCTCACCAATTTACCAACGGCAAGTAATCCTGAGAAGAACGTTTCCCACAGACAAATGACTAGGATTTGAATTAATTCACTCTCTAGAGTGAACGATAGAATTAAAAGAAATTCGAGGAATCCTTTCTAATCATTGTGCATTAAGGGCGAGACTGAAAAAACTCTTTTGAATACATGTAGGTTCCAATCCCTCAAATGTCACCGTCTTAAAAACCATCCTGTGTCTGTGATAGCGGTTACAGATGGAGATCCGTAATGATGGACACCATGACATGAGCGCGGGAATACTTCAGTAATTCTTTGTCAGTCAACACCATTCACTGTTGCTTCCATAAATGCAAGTTAAGGTTTTACTGTGCAGCGCAGAAGCCACACATCAACACTGTCCAGACGTGCCACCAACTTCTCATGGCCCGGTCTCATCTAAGATGTGAAGTAGCTCAGCGAAATCGTGTTTTGCGGTCTGACAAGTCAACATTTCAAATAGTTTTTGGAAAAAAACAGACAACGTATTCTAGGGATGGAAGATGGAAAAGGACCTTCCAAGGTATTATCAGTGTCAGGTCCAAATGCCAATGTCTGTCACGGTATGGGGTGTGTCAGTGCCCACGGCATGCAGAACTGGCACATCTGTGAGGGCACCGTTAATGTACAACGCTACATATTTTGAAGCAATGCTGAAATGCAGATGCCGATCTTTTCTAGAGACATCCCTGCATTTTCCAGAGTAGAGACTGGCATTGGTGACCATAATGAGGTGCAAAATATGGCAACGAAGGCCACAAAGACCTGCATAGTGGATGAAGGGGAGCAATGAAATGAATTACAAAATGAAATAAACTTGTGCCTTTAGCGTCCAAATGGTTAATAGGTGTGTTTAAAGAAATGGTGATGAAACGTGTCACAGTCATCAGAGCAGCCATGAATGCATATTTTCATAAAAAAAGCATAAACTAATGAAATTCACAAGGGTAGAGCATCAAATAATGGGGTGTTGTAATGTTATTAATATAATGCAGCGTGAAGGAAATTTACAAATCTCTCCTTTTTGTTTTATTAGCAATCTCCATACTGTCACCATTTTATTTGGAACTGGGGCTGTAATTAAACAAATGTATTATTATGTTATCAAAGCCCTAATTCTCAAGGAAAAGGCCCCATGTTCCCAATCTTCACCCCTCAGCTTCAGCTATTTAACCTCCCTCCCCAAGTCATGCAGCCCCCATCAGTAAAATGAAAAGCGTTCCTTCTGTACCATCGCTGTTATGGACCACTTCCTTTTGGCACACAGTCTGAACGTTGATAGTACAGTTCACAATAAATTCTGGCGATGAGCATTCATGCTTCTGGAATTCTTCACACTGGTAGCACTGGATTTGTACAGCAGCCCCTGTGGATATGGAAAAAAAAATCGAAATTAGGAACAGTTACAGCCATCGTCTTCTTTATTACTTTGACTAACGATCAGCGCCAAGGTTGTACTCGACAAGTGCATTTAATACATTATGATACAAGAGTTTCACAGTCTTTTAGGGAAAGATGGAGATAGATAAATAGATACTTTATTAATCCCAAGGGGAAATTCACATTTCAATTCACAACTTTTATGCTTTTTAGTCAGGCATGCTGCTGGCAGTAGGACCACCAAGACAGAATACTTGTGTGTGAATGAGAGGAAGGTCAGAGGAATGGTGAGTATGCAAGGAGTAGAGTTGGCGAAGGTGGATGAGTTTAAATACTTGGGATCAACAGTACAGAGTAATGGGGTTGGGGAAGAGAAGTGAAAAACAGAGTGCAGGCAGGGTTGGACTGGGTGGAGAAGAGTGTCAGAAGTGATTTGTGACAGACGGGTATCAGCAAAAGTGAAAGGGAAGGTCTACAGGATGGTAGTGAGGCCAGCTATGTTATATGGGCTGGAGACGGTGTAGTGAGCGGCTGGGGGCGGTACCCAGCCGGGACACCCGGAAGGACTAGGAGTGATTACGCCTCCTCCAGACTACGAGGGGGCGACCGCCCTGGTGGCTATGGAGACCACGGGAAAGGAGCATGGAAGCTCAACCCTATAGGGGCCTGTGGTCACCGCAAGGGGGTACCCCGGGTGTGGCGGAAGTGCTGGGGTGACGAAGACCAGGGACACCCGGAGTGCTTCCGGGTGCACAGCCGGCACTTCCACCACACCAGGGAGTGTTGGCAGTAGCTCATTGGGAGGCACCTGAAGCATGTCTGGGTGAACATAAAAGGCCCGCCTCCCTCCATTCGATGGCTGGAGTTGGGTGGAAGAAGAACAGAGCTCGGAGGAGAAGAGTGGAGGCGGACCTGAAGAGAGAGGCATTGGATAAGAGGTCTGGACTTTGTGGGTGAATAGTACGGTAACATTGGGTTTGTGTGCTGTCACTGTAAATAATAATGTATAATAAATGTGTGTGTGGTTTCAAACCTCCAGTGTCCACCTGTCTGTGTCCGGGCCGGCTTCCACAACGGGTATCAGCAAGAGTGAAAGGGAAGGTCTACAGGACGGTAGTGAGACCAGCTCTGTTATATGGATCTGAGATGGTGGCACTTACCAGAAAACAGGAGACAGAGCTGGAGGTGGCAGAGTTAAAGATGTTAAGATTTGCATTGGGTGTGACGAGGATGGACAGGATTAGTCAGAGAGGCGAGATTATGTTGGTTTGGACATGTGCAGAGGAGAGATGCAGAGTACAGTGGAACCTCGGTTCACGACCATAATTTGTTCCAAAACTCTGGCCGTAAACCGATTTGGTCGTGAACCGAAGCAATTTCCCCCATAGGATTGTATGTTAATACAATTAATCCATTCCAGACCATACAAACTGTAAGTATATATATATATTTTTTAAGTTTTTAAGCACAAATATAGTTAATTAAACCATAGAATGCACAGCGTAATAGCAAACTAAATGTAAAAACATTGAATAACACGGAGAAATCCTTGAACAACAGAGAAAACTAACACTGCAATAGTTCTCGCTACAGTGCTACCAACCGCTGGCTAAAAACACTTTTTTTTTAATGAGTTTTAAGCACAGGGAAAAAATGAACATTTGAAAAAATCTGCAACTTAGCAAACCACCAAGAAAAGTAACACTGCAACAATGCACGCTACGAACCGATCACTGTAAACAGAAGTGAAAACAAAATCAAGCCCAGTGCCTTCTTTAACTGCCTTCCTATATTATGCATCCAGCCCCCTCTCTCTCCCGCTGCCTGTGTGTGTGTGCGTGTGTGTGTGTGTGTGTGTGTGTCGCGCTCTCTCGCTCTCTCTCTTGCTCGCTGCACAGGAAATGCACAGGGAAAGACTGAACATGTACAAACCGAAAGGGAAACAGGCTTGTTCATATACCAAGTGTGTGGCCGTGAACCGAGGCAAAAGTTTGGCAAACTTTTTGGTTGTAAACCAATTTGTACGTGTACCGAGACGTTCGTGAACCGAGGTTCCACTGCATACTGAAAGAAGGATGCTAAGGATAGAGCTGCCAGGCAAAGAGGAGAAGAGGAAGACATAAGAGAAGGTTTATGAATGTGATGAGAGAGGACATGCAGGTGATGGGTGTAACCGAGTAAGATGACGACTACAGGAAGATAAGGAAAAGGATGATCCGCTGTGGCGACCCCTAACGGGAGCAGCTGAAGGAGAAGAAGAAATCAGGCATGCCGCAGAGCCGGCCGCATGTACGCAGTTTCAAAACAGACACCGAGCGTGGTTTCAAAATTCTGTACAATCAAGACAGCGGCCAGCTAATTTCCTGCTAATTTACTTAATGGTGTGCAATGCTGTCCATGTTGTCTCCTTCCTGAATCCGTCACCATCAGTTTCAGAATACACACTATGGTAATGCACATTTAGAGAGCAGTGGCATTGTGTGTGTCTTTATTACAAAGAGTGCACTCAGGGTCAGAGGGGGCAGAAGCACGTAGTATGGATAGTAAAGACTCGAGATGTTTAATTTACTGTGAAAGCACATTCTTCCAATTTGATATTCTCACATAACAGGCTGTTTCAAGGGCAAACCAGAAGAGTACTATTCAGGCAGATGGGTTGGGGAGGATCAAAACAAATATGAACGTAAAAAAAAAAAAATAGAGAGCACCAAAGTTTAAATCAAACTTGCAATTAAAATAGCTTAATTTCCTAAAACTGGGCAAAAGCCAGTCTCTCTGTCTCCAATTAATTCATTAATTAATTACATTAATTTATTTTCTCACTGCTCACAACGCTTTACATAGACAGAGGAGAGCCACTCTAAACCCCACCAATGTGCAGCATCCATCAGGATGTTATGACAGCAGCCATTTTGCACCAGTATACCCACCACACAATAGCTGTTAGGTGGTGCAGGGCTGAGATAGTTAGCCAGTTAGAGACAGGGGACAATTAGAGAAGCACAATGACCAGGCTGTGGTGGGCAATTTAACCAGGACATCAGGGTACACCTTACTCTTTCTGAAGGATACCCAGGGATCTTTAATGACCACAAAAAGTCTGAACTTTGGTTTTATGTCTCATCCGAAAGATGACACCATTTTTACAGCACAGCGTCTCTATCAGTGCACTTGGGGTATTGGGATCCATGTTCAGACTACAGGGTGAACGTCCTCTGCTGGCCTCACCAACACTTCCAGCAGCAACTCAAGCTTCCCAAAGTTGGTCACCCATCCAAGTACTGGCCAGGCCCAAACATGATTAGCTTCAGTTGGATGACCTCTTCTGGAGTGCAGGTGGTATCTGATTGTCATGATTTTTTTCTTTGTCCTCAATCCAAAGTTTGTACGGTGGACTGTGTGCACCATCATTTTTTATGAAGCCTCTATAATGACACCATATGCTATGCCCACGAGTGACCAGCAGCAGACATCAAACTGAATTAAATTAAATCAGTCAGTCAGTCATTGTCCAACCCGCTATATCTTAACACAGGGTCACGAGGGTCTGCTGGAGCCAATCCCAGCACAGGGTGCAAGGCAAGAACAAATCCCAAGCAGTGCACCAGCCCACCGCAGGGCACACACCCACACACCAAGCACACACTGTGGGATATGGCTGGCCATTCATTCTGGCCAATACCCCCAGGCCGCCAGATGGAGACCTCCCTGCAGCACGGAGGTGCCCAGAATGCCAGCAGGGAATCATGGACAATTGAATCTCTATTCACAACCCTGCTGGATACCGTGGGGGCCACCAGAAGACACTACAGGGAGGCTCAAGGACTTGTATTTCCCCTATAACCCGGAAATACGTCAGTCACAGCGACAGAGGAAATGACGTACTTCCGGGATGATGAAGAAGAGTTTTCATCTGACCCGGAAGTGCTGGTAATCACATGGACTGAAGGATCAAAAGCACTTCCGGGTCAGGAACTATAAAAAGGACTGTGGGAGATCCCAGGGTTGAGCTGAGTCGGGAGGAAGGGTGACAACGCGTCTGGGAGTGGAGGACTGATAATTGTTTATTGAGTATTGTATATTTATGAGTATTGTGGAGTGGAAGGTGCTTGGTGCACATTATTGTCCGAATAAAAATAATTATTGGACTTTTATCTGGTGTCTGATCTGAGGGTTCAAGGGAGTGATAGCACCCCCTATCTGTCACAACACCAAGGACAATTTAGGATCGCCAATGCACCCAACCTGCATGTCTTTGGACTGTGGGAGGAAACCCACGCAGACACGGGGAGAACATTCAAACTCCACATAGGGAGGACCTGGGAAGTGAACCCAGGTCTCCTTACTGGGAGGCAGCAGCGCTACCCACTGTGCCACCATGCCGCACTCCATTAAATCAGCATTTACAAAACTGGCAGTGAAACAAAGTCACAAAAACAGTGATAAAACAGATACAAAATCAAAATAACAGTCCATAAAATCATACAAAAATTACAAACAGCAATAGCAGACCTTCCTGAATTCATGAGTTATTTGGGATACTACAATCAGGTTTATTTTGGGCCGACAACGCTCATCGATTTCACTTTACTGATTTTTGGCTGATTCCAATTTTTTTATCCCATTTAGCAAATGTTTTACACTAAAAGCTCCCGCATAACTACACAAGAAGCTTTATGCTAAAGTGTTAATCTTGGTATCTTTATAATTAAACTATAGACGACAGATGTTACCCAGTCATTTTTTATTGACAAAATGAAATTCTTTGGATTTATTGTACAGTGACCACAAAAATCCTAACACAGATAAAAACAACCTTATTAATACATACTTTTTTCAATAATTAAATATGTACAGAAAATATTTATTGTAATTCATTGTCTACATGCGCACTGGAGGATCTCCTCACAGGCACAATCGAACTATCTGATAACCTACTGGGCCGGGAGGGGGCTCTGGCGCTAACATTCTCTTCTCCTTCTCTCCCACAGCACTGAGGAGCCGCCCATATACTGTACACATCTCACTCCTTTTTCTATTGTTCAAAACTGTTCTGAAACTCTTGCAAAGTGATAGCCTTCAGTGCCTCCGTCACTTACTTCTTGACCTCCTCTACATCCTGAAAATGCTTTCCTTTAAGGTCCCCCTTCATTCTTGGAAATAAGAACAAATCGCAGGGTGCAAGGTCCAGGAAGTGGTGGGGGGGAACCACTGTCATCTCGATTTTTGTAAGAAACTGCTGCACACGCAATGCTTTGTGAGGAGGAGTGGTGTTGTGATACCGAAGACACTTGCCTGATCGCTGCAGTTCGGGTCATTTTCTCCGCACTGCATCATGCAATCGCTTGAGCACTTCAAGGACACCGCTTGGCCAAATGATGCAGACGGCAGTCCAGTACACGCACCTAGCGACAAACGTTGGAACTAACGCTTCTCCAGCCTCCAGAAAAAAATTCTTGTTATTTTTGGGCCCCTTCCTCGTATATACAGTGTATATATATATATATATATATATATATATATATATATATATATATATATATATATATATATATATATATTATATATATATATATATATATCTGCGGTGGGTTGGCACCCTGCCCGGGATTGGTTCCTGCCTTGTGCCCTGTGTTGGCTGGGATTGGCTCCAGCAGACCCCCGTGACCCAGTGTTCAGATTCAGCGGGTTGGAAAATGGATGGATATAAATATATATATATATATATATATATATATATATATATATATATATATATATATATATATATAATATATATATATACACATATATATATAATATACACTGTATATATATAAAGTGTTGTGAAAGTTCACACCTACCTCAAAGTTCACTTCACACAGATTAAAATGAATACATTCACGTTCATAGTTCACCATTTCAATTTTGAATGAGTTCATGTTTGTATTTTTTAAGGAGTGAGAATAAATGACCCATGAGTTTACTTTTGTTCAATATTGCATGCCTTATATTAGGCTTTTACAGTGTTCTTGAATAAAATACAATAATTATGAAGACTTTTTTTATTTAAGTACACTTTATTGAGTTATACCCAACAACAAACACATATAACCACATATGCTAAATATCCATCCATCCATCCATTATCCAATTGCTATATCTCAACTACAGGGTCACGGGGGTCTGCTGGAGCCAATCCCAGCCAACACAGGGCGCAAGGCAGGAAACAAACGCCGGGCAGGGCGCCAGCCCACCACAGGGCATGCACACACACACCAAGCACACACTTGGGCCAATTTAGAATCGCCAATGCACCTAACCTGCATGTCTTTGGACTGTGGGAGGAAACCCATGCAGACACGGGGAGAACATGCAAACTCCACACAGGGAGGACCCGGGAAGTGAACACCCAGATCCCCTAAATGCGAGGCAGCAGCGCTACCCAATGCGCCACCATGCCGCCCTGCTAATATCCTCCTAGTCAAAAAATAAATTAAATAGATGCAAGTATCCATATAAATGGTGACTGTGGAGTCAGTGTGTAGGTGAACTAACCAATTACACTGCCGGTTCAAAATTCGCATCACATATTGCATGTCCAACGGGGAAAAATATAAAGTGCCCTTGCGAAGTGCACCGTTTTCCTAAAAGCGGAGCTTCACCGCGTGCTCGTGTCAGCGGGGGTGCAGCTTCAGCACAAGCAGGCCGACACAGATGGGGGCCGATTTGATTCGACTTTATTTTTTCTGAATACAAATAAATGGCAAAAAATTTGAATGAAATAAATATTTGTAAAAATCCAGTATTTGTGCTTATCTGAATACCGTATTTGGATTCGGCTCCACCCCTACATTACAGGGTAAGGCAAAACGTTTAATCTGAATTTAAACCAGATCCAGAATATCACCTAAAACTGAAGTCGCTCACGTTCAAGTTCTTCACTTGCAAATACGTTACGTGAAGTTGACGGTTCTTCGAAAAATGAGCTTGTTCAATGAAGGCACTCTTTTGAACTTGTTCATACACAACACTGTATATATATATATATATATATATACCAGTAACGGTGCACTGCACGATAACATGCAGTAAATACACTTGACTTGAGCGTTCATAGTCTTCATCCTCTTTCTCTGTATGTTTATCATTCGTGTGCTCAGAGGTTGATGCCCTTGCTGTTCCTGAGCAGCTCATCTTTTCTCCACCCTAGCGGCCCGCTTCTTCTCTTCTTCCGTCTGCATCTTTTCGCGTTAATTAAAACTGATTAAGTCGGGGTTTGTGCTGCAATTACTTAATATGTTTTCTTTAATTTTTCACTTAAACTGGCACTTAAGTCTTCAATCTGCCTGAAGAATGATTGAAGATATGAAGAGGTAGGGGAAATGACAGCGAAGGTGGTAGGGAATGAGAACGGCGCCTGTATGTATGCACCACACTGCCGCCCTGCTGCCCTCTGCCGAGAGTTGATTCCATAATAAAATAAAATAAAAATAAAAACAGTAATAAAAATCATCACCCTGAACGTGGACAGTACAGGGCATGTAGTATATGTGTACCAAATTTCAAGTCAATAGGTGAAACGGTTTGTGAGCTACAGGTGATGTAAAATCCTGGACAGACATACGGACAGCCACGGTAGTGTATTATATAAGAAAATTATATATTGTAAGAAAGGCGCCATATTGCACCCGACCCGACACTGATTGGACACGTGAGGCACGTGTAAAATAACACAAATATTTATTTTTCTTCGTCTGTGGGCTATGCCTTCATCGTACCCACAGACACAACACAGTCCCAAAGCACACTAACAACACAAAAACACTTTCTTCTTCTTCACCACCACTACCACCACTCTAAAAGGCAACCTTGTCCTCCTCCACCCGACTCTGGCCGCTGAGTGGTGGTCGCTGACTCCTTTTATTGGGTACCCAGAAGAGCTCCAGGTGCTTGATTGCCGACTTCCAGGTACCCAGTTAAGCACTGCCTAGCTTTACTCAATTTGAAATCATTAATTGCAGTACATCTTTTCTCCTGTTAAAATATACACTTACTATATTAATATTGCTAATTTTTGTCTTGTTTGCTTGTTTTTGTTTGGTTGATTATTTTGGTTTTTTTTTACAGTGTACAAATTAGTTGTAATCCTAATTCTTGAGCTGTAATTATAAATATGGATGACCATTTTAATTATGCAGTGCTTGTTTCTTAGCAGAACATATGCTGCATGACACACACAAACCAATAATAAGCACAGTACAGACCTTTAAAAAAGCCGCAGATCTGTCAAATGTTCATCAAATGTAATCCTTGCTCCAATCCTAAATTTAGATTACACAACGTGGGTAAATGCAGGATACAAACACACCACGATAAATCAGCACGACAACGAGATGGTCTGCTGGAAAAGAAGAATATGATCCTTAAAAGCTAACATCGACGTTTTATGTATGAACTCTATCCCGCAGACCTATCATTTATGTATGGAATTCACAAAATCTTCCAGTAATTTTATACTGGGTGCTTTTAATACTATTCAGCGTTCCACTTTGTTCTTGGGCCTGTTTCACCCAACTCAAAAGCTACGAGGAGACGCAGCTGATTCTGACAACATCTGGCACAACTGAAAATGAAATAAATCCATCCAGCCATCCGTTTTCTAACCCGCTGAATCCAAACACAGGGTCACGGGGGTCTGCTGGAGCCAATCCCAGCCAACACAGGGCACAAGGCAGGAACCAATCCCGGGCAGGGTGCCAACCCACCGCAGGACACACACAAACACACCAAGCACACACTAGGGACAATTTAGAATCACCAATCCACCTAACCGGCATGTCTTTGGACTGTAGGAGGAAACCCACGCAGACACGGGGAGAACATGCAAACTCCACGCAGGGAGGACCCGGGAAGCGAACCCCAGGTCTCCTAACTGCGAGGCTGCAGCGCCACTGTGCCGCCCAAAATAAATCCTTTCCAAGAAAATAAAATAAAATGGTAACACTTTAGTTTAGGTATTGCAAAAATGCACCGATTGCTTGTGGACTCTTACGTAACAAGACATTAACATACACTTTTTTTGGTGGTCTTCATAACACTGCTTAAAAGTGTTTCTCCATCTCTGCAATGTGACCTACTAACAGGACGTCACTTTGGGGTGGTCTGAGATGCACTTCTCTCGATCTTACATGTTTAGTATAAGACTTGTGAGTCCTTCATTTTAACAAGTCATTTTAGTCAAGTATGTCAATACTCCACACAGCACAGAGATGGATAAGCCATCTACCGATGCTTTATAAGTGCGTCTGAGGTTCACCTTCCGTGCTCGTTCCAAGGTAAGCACTTCGGGGACACGAAAGGGGTGCTGTCACTGACTATATCATCTCCTTTTTCTCCCGTAGCCATGGAGGGAAGTTGACTCTGCCTTTTCCGGTCCCCCCAAACTCTGGAGGGAGCAGACCGGTGAGCGGAGCTCCCACCTGAGTATTGACGTACCCCAAGGGACAGAACGAATCCACCTGTTTGTACCTCATTGTCTTTTGTTTTACGTTGATTTTAGGTGCCATGGAGTGCCTGTTTCAGTTCTTGGGCTTTGTGAATATTTACAGGGGCTGCCCAACTGATACCTCGACATTTGCTCTGTGACCAGTGCGCTCCCGCAGTCGACGACGAGTGTTATGAAGACCAAATTACGCTTTTGTTACGTAAGAGTAAATGAGTAATAGATGCATTTTTGCAGTACCTAAACTAAAGCATTACCAATAAAATACAATCAAATAAAAAAGTTTGGGAACCCCTCTAAATTCTTTGGATTTTTCTTTCTCATTGGCTGAGCTTTCAAAGTAGCAACTTCCTTTTAGTATACGACATGCCTTATGGAAACAGTAGGATTTCAACAGTGACATTAAGTTTATTGGATTAACAGAAAATATGCAATATGCATCATAACAAAATTAGACAAGTGCATAAATGTGGGCACCCCAACAGAGATATGACATCAATACTTAGCTGAGCCTCCTTTTCAAATCTAACAGCCTCTAGACGCTGTCCTCCTATAGCCTTTGATGAGTGTCTGGATTCTGGATGGAGGTATTTCTGACCATTCTTCATACAAAATCTCTCCAGTTCAGTTCAATTTGATGGACAGCCTGCTTCAAATCATCCCATAGATTTTCAATGATATTCAAGTCAGGGGACTGTGACGGCCATTCCAGAACATTGTACTTCTCCTTCTGCATGAATGCCTTTGTAGATTTCGAACTGTGTTTTGGCTCATTGTCTTGTTGGAATATCCAACCCCTGCGTAACTTCAACTTTGTGACTGATGCTTGAACATTATCCTGAAGAATTTGTTGATATTGGGTTGAATTCATCCGACCCTCGACTTTAAAAAGGGCCCCAGTCCCTGAACTAGCCACACAGCCCCACAGCATGATGGAACCTCCACCAAATGTGACAGTAGGTAGCAGGTGTTTTTCTTGGAATGCGGTGTTCTTCTTCCGCCCTGCAAAGCACTTTTTGTGATGACCAAATAACTCAATTTTTGTCTCATCAGTCCAAAGCACTTTGTTCCAAAATGAATCTGGCTTGTCTAAATGAGCATTTGCATAACAAGTGACTTTGTTTGTGGCGTGAGTGCAGAAAGGGCTTCTTTCTCATCACCCTGCCATACAGATGTTCTTTGTGCAAATTGCGCTGAATTGTAGAACGATGTACAGATACACCATCTGCAGCAAGATGTTCTTGCAGGTCTTTGGAGGTGATCTGTGGGTTGTCTGTAGCCATTCTCACAATCCTGCTCATATGCTGCTCCTGTATTTTTCTTGGCCTGCCAGACCTGCTGGGTTTAACACCAACTGTGCCTGTGGCCTTCCATTTCCTGATTCCATTCCTTACAGTTGAAACTGACAGTTTAAATCTCTGAGATGGCTTTTTGTAGCCTTCCCCTAAACCAGGAGACTCAACAATCTTTGTTTTCAGATCTTTGGAGAGTTGCTTTGAGGATCCCATGCTGTCACTCTTCAGAGGAGAGTCAAAGGGAAGGAAGCACAACTTGAAATTGACCACCTTAAATACCTTTATATCTCATGATGGGACACACCTGTCTATGAAGGCTTAGCGAGCTCATCAGACCAAGTAATCAGCATTGAGCAGTGACAGGCATTCAAATCAGCACAATGACAAAGGGACCCACATTTGTGCACAGCCAGTTTTTCATATTTGATTTAATTTCATACAACTAAATACTGCGTCACTAAAAATCTTTGTTTGGAAAACACCGCAGTACTCAGATGTTCCTGAGAAATGAAAGACAGACTGCTGTTATCTGTTTTGTTGAAAGTCAAGTCAATTATTATACAGGCTGAGAGGGGTTCCCTAACTTTTTCATAGGACTGTATAATAAATTTCCATCATGTGAAAATATCGGGACCAGCCTTTAAATGAAACGACACCATCTTTAATACTGGCGTAAAAAAAAAACTACTCTGAGAAACCGACAGCTTGGATAGAAATTCTGAGATTTGATCTTAATGCTCTTTTCTGTTAACTACAAATGAATGTTTCAGGCAATTATGGGAAAAGTGATTATTTACTTATCTATGCAAGAAATTGTAGATGGATGGCCTCCTGAAGTCGCTGCTCACTAAGAAAATACGGACCAAGACCAGAAATTAATTATATTTTATCATTCTTATGGTCCAGCTATTTGGATAACTGGGATCATTAGCTGCAGCTCTTGGATGTAAAAAAAAATAAAATAAAATAAAACCGTATGCAATCATTTATGATCACTCAGGCTTAAAAATGCCACTTTTTTTTTTCTCGAAAATACAGTTAAAACGTTAGGCAAGCGGATCATTAAAATAAATCTCGGTACTTTTCTGTCCACACCACTGAGAGATGCATTTTTAAAAATCTTTCGACTGAGTGAATAATTGCTGGGCTGGTTTTCAATTATGAAAATCTTCTGGACTGTTTTCTAATTAAGGAAATGCTTTGCATTAATTAGGTCATGCACGATTTCAAATCTGAACGATTCGGGAAATGCTTCAGCATCAGTCCTGAGTGGACCCTGCATGAATAATCCAGTGGTGTGGCATCTGCTAAACTGGCATTGGCTAATGGCAGAAAATGGGCCATTGCAGAGGGGAACAAGCACAATTTTTTTGTGATAAGAAAATATAATATATGGTGTCAAGATGGCAACGGGCAACAATATATAACAGAACTTTCTCAGATTCGCTTAATCTAATTCAGAATTGCTTGTAGACCACACGGGCGGGCACTAGGGAGACCCCGGCGCTGGACACGGCCGACTACACACACAACCACTTGGGGTCAATTTAGAGTCAAATGTTAATGTGGATGTGGGAGGAAAATCAACAAAGACCCACAGAGAACATGCAATCTCCACAAGGACAACACCGGCACAGGCATTGGAGCCCGGGACGCTGGACCCACAAGGCAGGACCGCTAACTGCTGCAACACCCTGCCACCATACCCTAAAGGCAAATTAGTCATTAGCAGACTTTTGATTATAAATTTGGTTAACATTTGTTCAAGGCTTTCTATAAGGAAACAGCGTCTTTGTTACATCCAGTTTTTTACACGTGAAGGGCAGGACGCTAAACAACTTGCTTAGGGTCCTACAATGTGAATGAACAACACTGTGATTTTGATGTCTAACATTTTAACCGCTCCAGCCGTCCATTATTTTCCAGACATTTTGCAATGCACATCTGCTATACAAATCTGCTTGTAAACGTTCTGACTCCCCACAATGCTGTCTCAGAAAATGTGGGTTTAAAAAGAAGGGGATGGACAGATTGACTGACCAACATCTGCTTTTAATTTGCTAACCTCCATATTAGGAGAGCCTGAAGGGCGGCCTTTTACATTTTTCCATCTCTTTGCAGCACCTGTAGGGCTTGTTTTTCCCAGCTTTTCTAGGAACTGACTTTTTAGAGAATACAGACTATGAAATAAATCTAATCTGTCTGTCATGTGGATATGCAAATTATTCGTGACAAAGGAAACATAATTTAGCATCAGTCTTAATTATGCATGAGATACCACATTTTATATGGCCTTGATTTATAAGCCTCTTATATCGGCTGAGAACTTGAATGCAACCTACAGCCTTCTGTGAAGAAATGTTACAAATACCCACCGAGACCGACGATGCAGCCTTCCTAGAGAATTTTAGAGGCTAAATTATTTATCATCACTTTAAATTATCCAATACAATCCTGGGAGGAAACTTAAATCACTTTTAGCTAAAACTCACTGTACGTTAAAGCGCACCCTCATAAAACCTGCAGCTTTGGCCTTTATCACCACATCGTCAGAATAGATTGATAGATAGATAGATAGATAGATAGATAGATAGATAGATAGATAGATAGATAGATAGATAGATAGATAGATAGATAGATAGATAGATAGATGTGAAAGGCACTATATAATAGATAGATAGATAGATAGATAGATAGATAGATAGATAGATAGATAGATAGATAGATAGATAGATAGATAGATAGATAGATAGATAGATAGATAGATAGATAGATGTGAAAGGCACTATAGATAGATAGATAGATAGATAGATAGATAGATAGATAGATAGATAGATAGATAGATAGATAGATAGATGTGAAAGGCACTATATAATAGATAGATAGATAGATAGATAGATAGATAGATAGATAGATAGATAGATAGATAGATAGATAGATAGATAGATAGATAGATAAGAAAGGCACTATATAATAGATAGATAGATAGATAGATAGATAGATAGATAGATAGATAGATAGATAGATAGATAGATAGATAGATAGATAGATAGATAGATAGATAGGAAAGGCACTATATAATAGATAGATAGATAGATAGATAGATAGATAGATAGATAGATAGATAGATAGATAGATAGATAGATAGATAGATGATGTACCTGTATATGTATATTTAGCATACATTTTTTTGTGGTTTTCATTTTACATAGATCTATATATTAATCCCAAGTTGCCATTTAAAATATAGGAAAATATACATTTAATAAAGAGCCATGGATGGAAGGATGATATAAAACCTATATAGTTACACAGAGCATGTAAAGGCATGAATACATATTTCTGTCTTTTTCTACAATTCTATCAATGCTATTTTAGGATACTTCCAAGTATCTACTATAACTGACATTATAAAACTTAAAAATATTAACAAATGCAGTAATTCCTGTTTAGTCTTGCTTGCATGTATTTAGCAAGTAATTTTATCCAAAGAGATACATAAACCCCACGTAGATACAGACAAGCAAAGGGCAGCCATACAACTTGTACATGAACTGTGCTAATTATACTTAAGTGCTAGTTAATGAGGTACAGTACATCACATGGCAGTTGTTCAAAAAACTACAACAAAATGATTAAAGGTTTTTAATTACATTTTAACTTTTTCTTCCTTATTCCATATTGTCAAACGAAAACAGTTGTGTGGATGCATGTGTGTGTATGTATATATATATATATATATATATATATATATATACACATCACAGAGGTGCACTGAATTATTGAGGTGTTCTTGTTCATGAAATATCTGATTTGATCACCAGCCTACTATGAACTGAAAGGTGCGGTGACTTCATAGTTCTTAAATATGCACAACGTGACCGAAATGATTATCTGCGGGGCAGCCCCAGATCATCACTGTATAATGTGTAATTACATACAAATAAATGATCCTATATAATAGATAGATAGATAGATAGATAGATAGATAGATAGATAGATAGATAGATAGATAGATAGATAGATAGATAGATAGATATGATTGTACAGTATATGTGTATTATATATATGTATATATATATAAGTTAGATAGTATATGCATGTGCTTAATATATATATGCACATTATTTTCCATATATAAGTACACACATTGTATATACATAAATGTATATTTTATATGTATTATGGGACATGGTGATTGCGTGTACATCCCAAAGAGTCCTATATTTTATTATTACTTTCCCGTTTTTCCTCCTCTCTACATTTTTCGCCGAATTCCTAGTCTGCGTTACATCACAAAGGTCTACTAATTGACTGAGGTGTTCTCATCCATGACAAATCTGACTTGATCACCAGCCTACTATCCATAGAAAGTGCGCTGCAGCCATAGTCCTTCAAAGAGCACAATATGACCAAGTGGTCGTCTGCAGGGCAGCCCCAGACTTTTGTCGTTTACTCAGCTCTCTCTCTCTCTCACATACACACACTTTTCTAATTGTCTTCAGTCCCATGCACAGACACGGGTTCGCACGGCTTATATTCCTGCTTTTTGGACAGTTTGACTAGATGTCTGGCAGAGGAATGCGCATACATTTTAGAAACATTGTTAGTTATTTTGTGACACTGCGTTAACATTTACACGGAACACTACTTACGACTCGATCAAATAAATTCCACGTCCGTTTAATTTACGGAGCTGTGCTGATGTCATCCTCGATCCCCAGATGTCACCTCGGGATGTAACCTCTGTCTCAGTGTCCTGTCTTGTCTCAGTCGCGCATCGATTAAAAGGCACAAGCGTGAGACTGAATCCTAAAATAAAAACATGCAGCCAGGGCCATCTCTTGAGATGCCACGCTCTTCGTCAAATCCCCATATCTGTACAGCCCAACGTCTTATTCTTTCTCACCTTGTTGTAACGCAGATGTCTGACGTCCTTCTATTGGGGGTTGAACCACAACTTTTTAGCTTCCCGGACCCTTTATGGAGACGTGCGTTTTGGTCACTGCTGTGTTATCGAAAAACAAGACCCTCTGTAAGGCTGTCTCCCCCGGAGTGCCTTCCCGGTTTGAGTCCGTCTGTTTCCTGAGGCGGACGCCTGCGCTCCCCGTGTCCGTGTGGATTTTCACATAACTGCATTAATGTCAGGTCTGTAAACGGACTGTTATTGAATGTCTCCAGTCCTTAACTGTTGCATACTCATTCTCTGCCATCCTTTTTTTGGAGTCCAATCGGTTCAATTACGCAGGGAAGTTTGTGGTCCTGACGCCTACTTATATTTACTGCCAGTGCCGACATTTCTGTTTCATACCGTAATGGCAGGGCGCTGTAAAACGCATCAAGACCTAAACGTATGCATCTTAAGTTTATAATTTGACTTATTTAGAATATTACCAAGTGCTTTTTTTGAGAAATAAGACAAAAATGCCACACTGTGTATTCCCCGTATGAGTGTAATAGAAAGCGCACCAATTCAGTGGCTGCTTACCGTACACTCGCAAAGGCCACTGTGCGGCGACACTCCGGCGTTCTACAAGTCATCGTTTCAACTTTCTTGCTTTACATCAAATTTCCGATGGCTTCACGCTGCCTGTACATGCGAAAATATTATTAGCGCAACTTCTCATTTGCCGTTTACTATGACTTGATATGTTGGGGTGGTCTGTCATCTGTATGGTTGCATGAGCTTCAATCCTAGCAAAGTGCGCCCGTCGCAGCCTTCATAGACTTTATAAACTGTTTCTGCTTAGACAAGGGTCCAGGAGATAACAATGAATGAAATGGACAAGAAAATGCTCACGGTGAGGCAGTACCCTCACTCCGGCTAAAGCGAGTTGCGGTGCTCACCTGTCGTTATCTTCTTCAAATTCTAGCCGCCACACAATCTCAGATGCCTCGGTTTAGGTGCCTCGTCTTATGCATTGCATCGAGGGTTAAGATGCCATCGAGATAAGCGGACAACGGAACAGACGCTCAATCGATACCAACGGCGATCGAGGGCATTCAGCTACAACCAGATGTCGTTTTATGCTAACTTTGTAAATGCGGAGGTCCGTTATTTTTATTTATTTATTTTATTTATTTTTCTTTCAGCGAAAAGCAAGACAAAAAGTATAAGTCTGTGAAACGGTACCTGTACTGAGTAAGAATCCACACAAAGTTGTGTACAAGAGGAGCCGCATCCTCTTCCGACCGCCACTTGTAGATAAAACATCAGAACCGATGTGGTAAGATAGACTGCACACTTCCCACTACGATCCAACACACCATATGTTCACTTCAGTCAAGAGTTCCGTGAGAGTGAAAAGTCTCCCAGCTAATGTGAGGATTGACACGACACGAGGAGGAGAGCCGCCTGATGTTGCTGCTGCTGCTGATGCCGTCTTCTTCTTCTTTTTTTTTTCGTAACAACCCGTCACGTGACAGAAGCTCCTCGCCAAGGGGACGCGAGCGATTCATAATCCACACCGGCAGAAAGAAGAGCCGCTCACACGATCGAGCAGCGCTAAGTTGTGATATTACAGTAATTACTGTAGAAAAGAGTGACAGAATAATCACAGGAAGAGAAAAAAGATGCAAACTACGGAAGCGTAAGCGAATCACGCGTCTTATATAGCCAAAAAATGAAACAAAGCCTGGCCATCCATGAATTCACGCGTAAGGCACAACGTTTCGTATTTGTCTTCGCTTTCTTTCTTTCTTTCTTTCTTTCTTTCTTTCTTTCTTTCTTTCTTTCTTTCTGTGTTTGCTTATTGTGTATCGCAGGGATGTTCTGCGAATCAAAAAACATAACGGCGTGGACAACCTGCTCAGCTTTAAATGGCACTCCTTGCGGGCGGCTGTTTTCTTACTACTTGAACCCACTTATGTAATTTAAATGCAGCCTGTTTATGATATTGCAATCTAGAAGTCAACTCTGGAGAGCATCTGATCTGATTTATTTATTTATTCATTCACCTTTCCGTGGGTCGCCGGAGGAGCAGGCTTGCTCGCTCTTGAACAATTTGACGACTGCCTCAGCTCCACGGACTTTTGTGTTTCTCTCCCTTTGTCAGTCTCTCTATCTCCCTCTTTTTTGTTTTCCTACTATAGCTGAGTGGTTTTCAAACACAAGACGACGTGTGATAATCACTGAGCACCTGCTCCACTGCCTTTCTACTGATATACCCTTCTGTGTTTCCTAAGAGGCGTAGAGACCACCCGTATCAACAGTTCACATGATTTAAATAGTAGCACGCCCCCGGAGGAAAAAAAGTTTCATTATAATTTGCATCGCAAGTGGCAATGTATGTTTATTTTGAGTTATGCGCACATATTCACGACAAATAACAATTATTTTCGGATGGTATTGTTTGTGGGCGACAAGGTGGCGCAGTGGTAGCGATGCTGCCTTGGAGTCCTGGATGCTCCATAACACTTAAAAATAAAGGTGACTATCAGAGGAGCTTTGTTTTCAGGATCCAATTAATTCCTGTACGACGTTGGCTCTGGGCTACTTCTGATCCCTGGCCACTTTCGTGTGTGGCGCTCCCACCTCACAGCTGTAACCTTTATGCAAAATATGTGACCTGCAAAGAAGTGAGATGCGGTGCGAAGTGAGGCGCGAGGAATTCACAGGAGTCCCCTCGACCACCACCATTATTGCATCGACGCGCTCTGGAGTTCACCATAGAGCTTCACGGTGACCCCCATCCCCACCCTTCGAAACACACACACACACACAGACACACACACACACACACAGATGCGCGCGCGTGCGCGCGCTCTTATTACTTCGATGCGGTGCACTAAGGAGGCGGCTATGAAGAGAGATGCAAAGTACGGTGCGATCAGGGGTTTACGGAAGACCCTCTCATCTTATTTCTTCGAAGCGATCGTGACTTCACAGGAGAGATTATTCTGGTGATGTTGTGCATGGTGCAGCGCATCAAGGAGGCGGCTATGAAGAGTGCAGCTCCCCATCTTCACCGGTAACTTATCAAACGTCCAAAATAAGATTCGTAAGACGACGAAAGTGCTTGTTGTCAACCAATCAGCGCAATTCATCGCCCGAACCCCACCCACTCCTGGTTGAACGAAAAGTACATACCCTGGAGATGGAGCTAAAAAAAAGGATTGCTACAAAAGTTTCGACTTTCTAAAAAGTCTCTAGTTTATGAAAAAAAGTGTTTGCAATGGGAAAGCCCCTACAGGGGAACAATTTTTGGCTCCCGATCCATTAAGTGACATAGGCGACCACCTAAGACGCCATCATCTTAAAAAAAAGGCAAGTTATGAAAGTAAAGGGGCGTGTGCTCCGGACGCAGAGGTGTACCCCCAAAGTATGATAAAAAAATGTCCGAGGTGTGTACACAAAGGGGCGGTGTTTGTGTTTCTAAAGGCACGCACTGAGGGGGTAGGTCGTCAAATTGTGATGAGATTGAGTGGACACCAAAAATTAAAGTAACCCCTAAAAGGGGAAGCGTCTATAAAATCTGTCAATACTGAGTGGGCGACAGGGCTGGTTTAAGACCTTTAGAGGCCTAAGCACTTTAAAGATTTTGGTGCCCCACATATATTAATGTGAATTTCCCCTTGGGGATTAAAAAAGTATCTATCTATCTATCTATCTATCTATCTATCTATCTATCTATCTATCTATCTATCTATCTATCTATCTATCTATCTATCTATCTATCTATCTATCATATAGTGCCTTTCATATCTATCTATCTATCTATCTATCTATCTATCTATCTATCTATCTATCTATCTATCTATCTATCTATCTATCTATCTATAGGAGCTGCACTCACTGTGGGTGGACGACTGAACGGGACAGCCGACATGATCAAGATAAGAACGATCACGTGAGCCCCGGAGGCCGTTACCAGATTCTTATTTTGTTGTATTCCTAAAAGCTCACGTGTTGGGTGAGCGTACTGGTGCAAAAAATGGCTGACATTGCATCATCCGGGTGGTTGTTACACATTAGTAGTGAATGAACTTAGTGTGTAAAAAAAGCGCTTTGAGTAGTGAGAAAAACACTATACAAATGTAACGAATTATGGTGATGATGATGATTAATAATAATAATAATAATGCGGCATGGTGGCGCAGTGGGTAGCACTGCTGCCTCGCTGTTGGGAAACCTGGGGACCTGGGGTTCGCTTCCTGGGTCCTCCCTTCGTGGAGTTTGCATGTTCTCCCCGTGTCTGCGTGGGTTTCCTCCGGGCGCTCTGGTTTCCTCCCACAGTCCAAAGACATGCAGATTAGGTGGATTGGCGATTCTAAATTGGCCCTAGTGTGTGCTTGGTGTGTGGGTGTGTTTGTGTGTGTCCTGCGGTGGGTTGGCACCCTGCCCGGAATTGGTTCCTGCCTTGTGCCCTGTGTTGGCTGGGATTGGCTCCAGCAGACCCCCGTGATCCTGTGTTCAGATTCAGCGGGTTGGAAAATGGATGGATGGATGGATGGATAATAATAATAATAAGAAGAAGAAGAAGAAGAAGGCCAGACTGATGCTGGAATTGAACATGGTGTTAAGTCCTAGAACCAGTCAGAGCACACACAATCCCCCTGTGTTGTCTGAGAGTGGGACAACAGAGCCAAGACCTGATATTGGTTTCATAAGAAATAGAGAAAAAAAAAAAACTACTGCTCCACCTACATCCAACTGAAGCTAAGCACGTTTAGGCCCGGCCAGTACTTAGATTGGTGACCACATGTACGACAAGCTTGGCTGGAAAAGCCGTTTACCCTGTAGTCTGAACGTGGATCCCAATGCCCCAAATGCGTTGACAGGGACACTGAACTGTAAAAATGGCACCATCCTTTGCATGAGTCGTAAAACCGAGGTCCTGACTGTCTGTGGTCATTAACGATCCCTGGACATCTTTCGAGAAGAGTAGGGTGTATCCTAATGTGCAGGCTAAAATTGCCCATCACCACCTGGTCATTCTATCTTAATTATTCCATGTCTCTAATCTAATCTCGCCCACCCCTTTATCACCTAATAGCTAATGTGTGATGAGCGTACTGGCACAGTAATGGCTGCTGTCACATCATCCAGGTGGGTAGTTGAAATGCTTCCCTTCTGTCTATGTAATGCGCTTTGAGTTGCGAGGAAAGTGCTATGTAAATGTAATTAATATTTTTTTTATGATTTGCATGTCACAGCATATCCATCCTGTCCGTCCCACTCGCACTGTATCGTTACCAACATGCTTCAGTGTGACACCGTGAGTTGATCAGTGCAGTTGTAAAATATCTTTGTGGAAGAGTTTCGTTACTTGTTGTACTGTTGCAGCAGCACTTCATACATTTCCTACAATTCCCAGCAGCCCCGGTACTCATACGCAATTGGGCAGCGTCACTGTAGCTGGGGTTGCTGGGAATTAGGCGCTTAATTTGAAAAGGACCCAAAAAAGATGACGAATATCTGTGTACAGGTATATTTGTTTATACGCGTGTCAGATACAACCACCTTGGATTACAGTTTTTATCTGGACGTATGTGATTTCGTCTGGGTTGGATACGTTGTCGTCTGAGGAGCGCTCCCAGTCACGCCAAATCTTCACGCTACTACTGGAATCTGGTAGGACAGAACTTTACATTTTATTCAGAGGACTGTTACACGGGTTAGTTTGCAAACCACATGCAGTTGACATCCGCACCTGCTGTACTGGACTGTTTTTGACTTGGTTGTACGTGTTAATTATTTACTGTGTAGCGCCCGGTGTTTCGTTCGTTTACATTTGTGAAGTGTTTGTAAATAATTATTGCTGTCGGGGAATTGGTGGGATGGCTTTTGCGTGCAATTTTATTTATCGAGCCTGTTTATCAGTGTCTCTGTGTCTTGAGTGTGTGCGTTCCGGGTCAAGGCTGGGTGTTTATGGAGTCCTCGTAGTCAAATAAACAAATCGCAGTCTTCGGATGGTGTGAATCTTCAGCAACCTCGCGACCTCTACACTGTTAATTCATACTGTGGTCTCTAGACGTTGTGTGAACAATCCTGATGATATTTGTTACGGTTGTGGTATTGCAGGATTACTAAAGATGGATGGCCTAAATAGTCTGAGTGTCTCTAAAAGATTAAGTCACCCACCTGTATAAATTGGCCCAGGAGCAGTCTCAAGGCAGGTGTGCGAGGAGAGTAACGTTGATCTGGGTGTTCGCAGTAAGAAAGTGAAATCCGTGCCTATACTGTTTGGTTTTATGGTAGGGTTTTATTATTTTTTTTTTTTTTAAAGGGTTTTTACTTATCTTGTATAAGTGTATACTAAAAGTCAAGATGCTGTAACTAATTGTAAGTGTATAAGGGGGCTTGTCACTTTTTTTTTTTTTTTTTTTTTTTACTCATGTCACAATCTATTGTTAGATTAACTTGTGTAATTGGCGCACTGTTTGTTTATAGATTTTTTTTTTTTTATTATTATTCATTATTTCACTAGTTTGGTTTTTTTTTTGGGCGGCGGGGGGGAGGGATTCATGCATGCATGCATGCATGCATGCATGCATGTATGTATGTTATTCAGTTCATTTGTATTCATACAAGCCTTGATGAGTTGTATTGTATCTAGCTATTTGCTTGTAATAAAAGTTACTCTATAAGGGCATGAGAATTTGTTTTAAATGCCGGACTTGTGCTATAGTATGTTTTATTGTAAAAACACAGAGACGGGACAAAGCAGCTTTTGTGGGGGTGGGGAAAAAATCTTATTACACGTACACTAAAATGTTTACATGGGGGTGTTTACTATATGTATCCGATTTAAGGTTAACTTAAAAATAGTATTACGTTTGCTTGCATCACAGTACTTTTTCTAGATGCATTGACAAAATCATGTCACATTAGCACAATTAAAACAAACCTATTAAATTATTTTAGATAAGGCACTCTCTTTCTCAGGGGTGGGGGTTGATTTGTTAAGTACCTTTTTTGTAAAACGTGAGTTATTTGTATGGAATGTTATTTTAATAAAAATCAATAAAATAAATGCACTGTATGACAGAACAACTTAATTTGTCCGGGGGGGAGGGGTGTGTGTGTGTGGCTTTTTATAGAAGCCGTTTAAATAAATTGCTTGCATACACACATGCATAAATTAAATATACACGTGGGCCCACGCAATACAATCTGAACATACACCAGAATGACTCAAAAGGAAGACATTTTTAAAGCAGAGAACCAGTGAGATGTTATGCAAGCGTATATTGCAGTTTAAGGAGCCCCCGTAGCGTTTCCTAACACACTAGTGCTTATTCGTTGACTGAAAGTCCTCAGTGTTGGGGTATCGAAGAGCGACGGTGCCGAACTCTAGCTCTGTGGCTTCACTAGGGTTGGTGTCATCCAGTGTGGTTAACCAAGGTAAGATTAAGACGTGCACGATTGATGGTGTCTGCGTACATCAATCGTTTCATCCAGCGATGGACACCTTGGTGATTTCAGCCCCTGGACTGTTGAGCCTTCCCCCTTAGTGACTGGTGATTTCTGCGATGGACACTTAATCGTTTCTTCAAGCACTGATCGTTTCATCCAGTTATCCTCTAATGTGATTTTTTTTTTTTTTTGGCCTGAAACACTGCACAAAAAATTCATAGACCGTCATTTAGATGTCACCCCTTCCAACTCTGTGACACCACTGTTCCAGCTACGTGCAAACTCTACAATACAGTCCATCTATGAATTGGTCGGCTCACAATGGCAAGTGCCCGAAGGTTCTCCAAGTGTATCATCTATCTGTCTTCCAGATATGCTAGAGTAGGAGCCTAACCCGCATCGGGCATCAGATTGCAAGTGCTTAAACGTGCTCTAAGTGGAATCCTCCATCCTTCCTTCCATCCATCTATTTCCCTGTCCATCTTCCAATGCGGCTTATGCAGAGCAGGCGGTTATCGCATCAGGCAGGAACAAGCCTGGGACATGCAGGGTGCCTTGCTTCAGGTGGCATTACTTGCACCGGCCCTGCTTCTAAACTCGGAGAGTAGGTTATATGTCAAATGTTGGCAAGTGTGCACTTTTAGTTATTATACACCTTTTTACGTTTTGTAAATGAAACCTTTCCTTGTATTTAGCTCCTGTCTGAAATGGGTATAATGCTGCAGGCTTTGAACATAGATGTGTAAGTAGGTATCTCTTATCTGTCTAGAAAAGAGTTTAATATTCACTTCAGGTGCAGCTTTAGTTTTAAAGCCTCTACCTGCTTATATGTCCCCCACCATAAAATCTGCCTTTTATTTCTACTTTAAAGCCGTATCATAAGGGACGGTGAACGGCTGCATATGTGAAAGTCATTTTGACTGCAGTTGAATTAATTAGTTATATTTATGCTCACATAATTGCACATCAAGAGACTCTAATTGTTATAAATTTCTGCTCTGGGTAGCACGGGAGTGCGCACGGCAAATATCCCAGTGAAAGCTGGCAGCAAATTAACGGTGGCTGCAGGTTTCAAGCTCAGAGTTTCATCTGCATGATGTATTAGCAGGAAAGTGTTTCTGGCAACCCAGTTGAGACTTTGTAATGCAATTACTTGCTGTATTAAGAAACAACAGCAAGGAAAATTATTCGTATTATTCTTATTAATCTATCAATTTATTTGAACCGCCTACTTCAATTATAAGCTCGCGAAGTGTCGAGCAAATGCTGGGGGTACCCAGTGTTAAGGAAGGGGGACCTCCTTAATAATAATAATAATTGGTAGTAATAATAATATCTCCGACCTGAATAGTTACTACTACTTAATAATATCCCAGACCTGAATAAGGGTAAGAAACTAGATTGGAATGGTATTATTATTACTAATATTATTATTAATAATAATATCCCAGTCCTGAATAAGGGTAAGAAAATAGATTGGAATGGTATTACTAATATCTATTATTAATTTATTTATTATTAGTAGTAATAATATCCCAGACCTGAATAAAGGTAAGAAAATAGATTGGAATGATATTATTATTACTAATATTTATTACTATTATTATTAAGTAGTAATAATAATATCCCAGACCTGAATAACGGTAGGAAAATAGATTGGAGTGGTATTATTATTATTTATTTAGTGAATAATACTCCTGTAGAACAAACCAAACTTGCGTTCACCACCCCAATCCCTTATTTTTGGTTATAGTTGCCAATGGACACAACTTATTAGTATTTACTATTGTGATTTTACTTTTCCATGTAAGTGATTATGATTTACGATTTAACATTATTCAATCAATAAATGTAATCTATTTTCTTACCCTCTTATTCAGGTCTGGGGTGTTGCTCTTGTTTATTACAATCATTTGTATGGTTATTATTACTGAAACCAGGAATTACAATTTTAGCATTTAGCTTAGAAAGCTTAGAAGGGGACCCTGGGTGGGATGCCGCTCCTGTATAAAGAACACCTGTGCAGACCAGTCACTTATACTGTTCCAGTTTACTTCATGATTGTTTTTATTTATTTGTATGATTTTATAATTATTGCTGAAACTATTCATTACAATTTTAACATGTGGAAGTGAAAATACCTTCCAGAAAGCATAGACCGGGTCTGTACTATCACAACATTTTCTTTTTCTTCATAATAATATTGCCAGTTCTTTAGATTTCATATTCAACTGGTACTAAAACGGTGCCTACTCAAGAAATTTTTTTATAAAAGAGCATAACTGAAAGTATTGGGTAATAATTTTTAATAATTTTTTTTTTTTAATAATTTTTTGCATTTATATAGCGCTTTTCTCACTACTCAAAGCGCTCAGCAATTGCAGGTTAAGGACCTTGCTGAAGGGCCCAACAGAGCAGAGTCCCTATTGGCATTTACGGGATTCGAACCGGCAACCTTCCGATTGCCAGTGCAGATCCCTAGCCTAGTAAATTTCGGGTCAATTTAGGGTTCCGGGAGGCTGGTCAATGTCCGATCACAGATGAAGGTCTAATATTAGCTACTGCTAAGATGCTGTACATATTGCTGCTTTTTTTTTTTTTTTTTTTTTTTTTTGCAGAATAGAGATGTTGATATTGTGCCGAGAACTTTTCAAGAAATGTCCCAACAGATTTAGCGATAACCCTAGTAGCACCAGAAGTGTTCTAATTTATGCTCTTCTTTTGGACTGATGTTATAATCTTGTGGCACTGAGATTTCTATTGGGTACATTTTATTGGTGGATCGGTTGTTATGGATGATATCTGGTTGGTTGACATTAACCGTGACATTGGTTTGCTCATGGAGCTTCCGCAGTATTTTGGATGAAGCATTTTCCTGAAGTTTGTGCTCCTCCAAGCTCCATCTCCATCTCCACCATTGCCTTGTGTCATAAGAATGAACCAGAGACATCATAAAAGTTTGGGTGCAGCCACCCCTGGCTGCAAATGGCTAATTTGTTGAGTTTTTCAAGGGTGTGGAGTCCAAAACAGAACTGATTTAAGGATGTAAAGATGGTGGCTTTAAAGAAGCCCCCAGGTGGAGCCACTTCATATACTGCCTGCCCGACAATCGATGGCATCTATTCGACGATTGTTTGGAAGGCGCGTCATTTCACGCAACGGTGACATTCCATGGCCTCCGAGATGCCCAGATCTCACTCTGTTCATTTTTTTTTTTTTTCTGTGGTGGTGATAATTATCGAACCCAGTAAATGCAATTTTGAAATTTAGGAGGTGAACATCTGTTCCAACAAGCACAGCCTGGGCACTGGATGGGCTAAACACCACTCCATACATACAAAGCACACTTGGCAAACCACCCCAGTCACTTATACTGGGCCAGTTTATAGTTGTGTACTGAGATAACATACACTTGTTGTTTGTTGATTTACTTTTTTTTCTTTTTTTTAATTAACAGTTGTTTAAAGGTGCATTGATGAGCTCAGTAGAAGTTCATTCAAATTAAGAGACCATGCATTAAATCTCAGTTCTTATTTCACTGGGATCCACAAAGTCCAAACGTTCAGCTCTCTACCAATTGTGCACTGGTAACTTTTTTAAAAAAAATTTTTTCCCCCTCTTGCAGCCTTCCGAAAGTCTCTTTCTTTATCTTTAAAGAATACCCCAGTGCCCCTCCAGCAGGCATATTTTAAATTGATTTCATGAAAGTTGCACTGCAGGGAGCCGAGTCACGGAGTGCACGCGGTGTGGTAACGGCGGACCTTGTGCCTCATTTTAATTGCACTATAACTGGTAGGGCCGGGTCATGCAGTCAGTCTGGCTCGGCGGTGACAGCTTGTCCCGGAGCGATGAAAACAAACAGACAGAATATTGTTTTGTAATCCTAAAAATATCGAGTTCTCCGAGCCTAACCCTTTCATGTGTGCTGCACCTGTCTTCTCATTATTGCTGTCAAAGTGAACTCGGTGCTTTTTTTTCCACCGCTAGAGGTAAAAACAAATCTCTCCCTCCAGGTACCGATCACAGTTTTTCAAAATGTCACTGTGTTTTTTTTTTTTTTTTAGATCAAATAATAAATACGGGTTGCACCCAGTCTTTTTTTTTTTTGTCAATTTCCAGCCTCTCTTAGGGGCTCTGTTCCACACAGGAGGCGCAGCTCATTATATCCTTTTCATGCATCTTTAGCACTCCTAATTATCTTAATTATTGTTTTTGACTTCACCCCAAGAAAATGGGCTCCTTCAGTCATGAAGTGAGCTACGGGCTTATTGATAGAATAATGTTTGCTTTGCATAAGCAGCGCCTAATTTATGCTCTCCAGATCACCTCTTCTACTTTACCTTGACAGAGCACCAAAGAAGAACAAATCCAATACAATTCATTATCATTATTTATTATTCTTTTTAACCTTTTTGTCTGTTCAGTGGAAACGGTAAATGGAAATACTGAGATCTGATCACGAATTGGAAACCTTAAGGAGATCATCCGTCTTTCTTTTCTTTTTTTTTTAATATGTGGCAGCATGCATGTCAGAGTCATTAGGATGTTTTTTAAATAGAGGTGGCATTATTTTGCAGGTCTTACTCACCTTTTATTTTGGTGTACGGTTGAAGAAAAACTTCTAATCTACTTGGATGTAGACAAGCTGGAACCCAAAAAAGGTGACCGGTGACGTACGAGGGACGTGTCCGGACTTTCATATTAAAAGCCAAGCAAAATGACACTTTTTATTGGCTAACTAAAAAGATTACAACATGCAAGCTTTCGAGGCAACTCAGGCCCCTCGAAAGCTTGCATATTGTAATCTTTTTAGTTAGCCAATTAAAGGTGTCATTTTGCTTGGCTTTTCTCTACATTCATAATGGCTAACACGGTACAACACCCTAGTACTACTGTACTGTATATATTTTCGTTGGAAACGGTGAAGGCGGGAGGAGCCGTAATTGGTCGAGTCCTAGAGGGTCATGTGACTGGCAAGCCGGCTGCCCTGAGAAGTGTCCAGCTGCAGGCAGGACAGATCCGAGCATCAAAATAAATTGACGCCCCCTTCTGGAGTCCCGCCCCTATTTCGCTGGTGAACTGACGCCTGTATTACAACGCCCCTCATGACGATTTCAATTCCCTTTAATTCCTGCACGCAAATGTGTACATTCAGCATTTATTACACTTCTAAACTATCGAGGTCTCTCAGTTCTGCATCCGAAGAAGCCGTTTTGGTGTCCTATATTAGAAACAAATTGAACAAAAAAAAAATCTTTAACATTTTGAATTTTATAGTATACGTTTTATATCTGTTCTTGCCATGTCTAATTCATGAGACTGCACTTCATAATACGTTAGTTATATGCTGCACTCAACGGAGTTAGTGGCTCTGTGGCTAAGGATCTACACTGGTAATCAGAAGGCTGACCCCCATATAAAAATGGGAAATGCTAAGGAAGAGGACAAAGGATAAGTTACAGTGGGTAAAGAAAAGAATCCCCCCTTTGAAATATTCCTTTTTTTTTGCTTTACAGCCTTAAATGAAAACACACACACACACACACAATATTTATTCCCAGCTTTACTTACTCAGTGCAACCTCTAACATCCAAGTGAAAAATATCGCAGCTACAGTTCAGAAAAAATTATAAAAAAAAAATTCAAAAACCAAGACCTGCTGAGGTGAATAAAGGATCACCCCCCAATGTCAGTCATTTTGTTGAACCACCTTTTGCTTTAATGACAGCCTAGAGTCTGTTGGGATTCTTCTCTATCAGCTTTGCACATCTAGATTGAATATTTGCCCACTTTTTGCAATACAATTTATCATTGTATAGGCGAAAATCACACAAGAAGTGGCTTTAACAGGCCCTGCCTCTTGACAGCCCCCCCATCCTCGACTCTCTAAGAAGACAAGGAAAAACTCCACAAAAAACCCATGTAGGGAAAAAATGGAAGAAACCTCGGGGAAAAGTAGTTCAAAGAGAGACCCCTTTACCAGGTAGGTTAGGCGTGCAGTGGGTGTCAAAAAAAAAAAAAAAAGGGGGTCAATACAATACACAGAACAGAACAAATCCTCAATACAGTATAAAAATAAATTCTGCTCCGTACTTTTTTTTTTTTTAAACAGTAGATGATATCACATAATAGGATTTGGATTTGTTTAGGGTCCTGGAGAACTTGGCCATCAAGCTGCCTCCCCAATTTGGACATTCCACAGCTGAGACAGCGCTGGGCCAGCCAATCCGATGAAAGGACCCCTCTACCCCACGATTCCTACGATCCTCCAGGGACGACTTTACCTTAGGCAGGCAAAACAGCTTGGCAGGTGGGCCGTGGCACCAAGTGGCTCTGAGGCTGGGGATCTGCACTGGCAATCGAAAGGTTGCCGGTTTGAATCCCGTAAATGCCAATAGGGACTCTGCTCTGTTGGGCCCTTGAGCAAGACCCTTAACCTGCAATTGCTGAGCGCTTTGAGTAGTGAGAAAAGCGCTATATAAATGCAAAGAATTATTATTGAGTGCCACATTTGAGTACTGAGAAGAGAAACAGAATAGGTGAGGGTGAGTAACAAGTTCTAACTATCATGTTACTTATATGTTTTAGTGCTAATGACTAACAACAGAGATGCAGTCTGTACAGTTAATCAGCAGCTCTAGTCAGGGTGTGCTAAACTGAAGTAGTGAGTCTTCAGCTGGGATTTAAAAGCTGAGACCGAAGGGGCATCTCCTTATAGTAGCAGGCAGACCACTTTAGGAGCCCTGTAACTAAAAGCTTGACCTCCCACTGTTATTTTATTAATCCTTGGAATCATAAGCAGACCGTCATCTTGAGATCTTAATGTGCGCTCTGGTTTGTAAGTCATGATAAGTTCAGACAAGTAAGCCGGACCTCGGCCATTTAAGGCTATGTTAAAAGGAGGATTTTGAAATCAGCCCTAAACTTAAACGGAAGCCAGTGTAAGGATTTAAGAAGTGAAGTTATGTGTTTGTATTTTCTTGTTCTTGTAATAATCCAAAATGCTGCTGCAAGAATTAACTGGAAGCTGTATAAAGAACAGTCTGAACATCCAGTGAACACCGCATTGCAATAGTCAATCCTACTAGAAATAAATGCATGAATTAATTTCTCAGAAGCCAAGTTATTTAGAAAACGCCTTAATTTCCCAACATGTTTAAGATGGAAGAAACATGATTTGGACAACTCTATAATATGCGCTTTAAATGACATGCTAGAGTCAAAGATAACTCAGAGATTGCGGGCTGATTCAGTAAAATTTAATGGGGATTCCAACTGAGCTAAATGATGACAAAATATTGTTGTGATCAGCATCATTCCCTCCAACAATTAACATGTTTTATTTGTGTTTAAAGACAAGTAGTTCTCATCCATCCACTCCTTTAATTCGCTAACACAACTAATTAAAGGCAACATCAGAGAAACTTCATTTGATCTAAAAGAAAGGTATAATTTGGTGTCATCTGCATACGAGTGAAAATTAACATTGTTTCCTAATGAGAGATCCCAGTGGAAGCATGTAAAGTGAAAACAGTAAAGGTCCCAGTACTGAGCCCTGCGGGACACCATATTGAACTTCTGTGTATAATGATGGAGTACTGTCAGCACATTTCTGTACATATTGGAATCGATTTGATAAATAAGAACTAAACCAAGCGAGCACAGTGCCTGTAAGGCCAACATCATTTTCTAGCCTGTGCAGTAAAATAGAATGGTCAATGGTGTCAAACACTGCGCTTAAGTCTATATTGAGTCTAACAACATAATTACAGTGGAGTTTCCTTCATCAGAGGATATCAGAATGTCGTTTACAACCCGCGTTAGTGACATTTCTGTACTATGACCAGTGCGGAAACCAGACTGGAATTTCTCAAATAAATTGTAATGCGTAATGTGTGACTGAAGCTGACTGGCGACTGCTTTTTCTAGTATTTTAGAGAGGTAGGATACATTTGAAATAGGCCTATAATTATTAAGTATGTGTGAGTCTAGGTCTAACTTTTTAAGTAATGGTTTAATGACTGACACTTTTAGTGAATCAGGTATTGTGCCATGCAATAATGAACTATTGATAATGTTTAGAATATTCGCTGCAAGAACATTCATTGCACTTTTTGCTAGTTTTGTTGGCACTGGAGCTAGGAAACAAATAGTGGGCTTCATTTTAGAAATTAAAGTTAAGACTCCCTGCGCAGTTACAGGATTAAAATTACTAAAGTGCTGAATGCAAGGTGAAGCAGGGTCTGCCAAGCTAGTATTTGGTTTGTACTGTGATGCTGAGACCTGGGATCTTATTTTTAATTTTCTCATTGAAGAAGTTCATAAAGTCTGTAATGCTAATATCTGTTGGTATTTTGCACTGTAGTTCTGAATTCCCATTTGTTAATTTAGCCACTGTTCTAAACAATACCTGAGGATTTTTATTATTGCTATTTATTATTGTAGAATAGTATTCTGAGCGAGCTTTAAAGAGAGCTTTTTATATACTTTTTAACACTCTGTCCATGCAATTTGAAAGACATGTAGCTTTGTTCTCCATCTGTGCCCCAGTTTTCAACACTCTAATTTTAGAGCTAGAGTGTTTTCATTAAACCAGGGAGAGTTTCTATGTGCTTTGATCACTTTGGTTTTAAGGGGAGCCGCTGTGTCCAGAGCATCTCTCAAGGTCACCTTATAATTTGATGTTAGCTGATCTCAATTGTTTTCCACGTTTACATTTGATGGTAACTGATCTAAATGGTTTACAGAACTGTTCAAGTTCCGTCAAATTGGATAGTGAGTGTTGGTGGATTGCTGCCTTCAAATCTTTCCACAGATTTTCAATGGGATTTAGGTCTGGGCTCTGACTGGCCACAAAAGGGCATTCATTTTTTTCTCCTTCAGCCACTGTGTGGTCAATTTTGCTGTGTGCTTTGGGTTGTTGTTGTGTTGAAAGGTGAACATTCTGCCCATCTTCAACTTTCTGGCAGAGGGTAGCAGGTTTTCCTCAAGAATTTGATGGTGTTTTGTCCCACCCATTTGTCCTTCTACCCTAACGAGGCCCTGTGATAAACACCCACACAACAGGATGCTGCCACCTCCATGCTTTACTGTAGGTATGGAGTGTTGTGGATGGTGAGCTGCAGTGCTGTACCATTTGGTATTGAGGCCCAATAGTTTGATTTTGGGCTCATCTGACCATAAGACCCTTTTCCTCTTGGCATCAGAATCTTCAAGGTGCATTCTGGCAAAGCTCAAACGAGCCTTAATGTGGCCTTTCTTGAGAAGTGTGACCCTCCCGAACAAGACACAATGGTGGAGCACTTGTGAAATTGTCACATGCACACCATTAATGGCCACTCTTAGCCATAATATCCTGTAATTCCTTCACAGTGGCCATTGGCCTCTTGGTAGTCTCTCTTACCAGTTTTCTCCTTGCTCTTCGATCCAGTTTGGAGGATGCAGGGAGGGTCCAAGTAGTACCAAACACTTCTTTATTATGGACTTTCCTGTGCTCCTTGGGACTGATCAAGCCTTTGAGATTTTTTTTGTCTCCATCTCCTGCCTTATGTCTGTCCACAACTCTGTCCCTGAGGTCTTTTGAAAGTGTCTTGCCACCCATAGTCGGTTGTTTGCTGTCAGTTGCACTACCAAGCAAGGGAATGAATGCTCCAGGAACAGCTTCACTAATCGCACTCATTACAACTGATCACAGGTGGAAGGAAGCCAGTAACCGCAATGGAAATGGTGGTCACTGGCACCTGATTGAGTTTGGGGGGGGGGGAATCATTTATTCATCTCAGGATTTCTTGTTTTTGATTTAATTTTTTAAAAATTTTTCTCAACTGTAGCTGTGATATCTTTCACTTGGATGTTATAGAGTAAGTAAAGCTGGAAAAAAATATTGGTTTGTGTGTTTTCAAGACTGTAAAGCAAAAAAAAAAATGGGAATATTTCAAATGGGAGGGGGGATTCTTTTCTATACCCACTGTATATGCTGCACTCAGCTACGATTAACTCTACGTAGACTCACATAAGTAAAAAGTCAAAATATGCAATACTACTCGCTGGACGTTTAGGAGCTCTTTGTGGTCCACTCTGTGTTAGTTCATTAGTACTATGTTATTACTGGTGTACAAAAATCTTAATATTTGTATTAATGATGCATTAATTGTGCGGAGTTTATGCTCTAGAGGAATGACACACTCGCCCTCAGAAGCACAAAGAGGCATAAAGTAGTCATTTGAGTCGCCCAGCTAAGACTGGCTTTGATACCCATTGCGGATGGCTCGCGACCTCGCAGCAAGTTCAAAGGGATGTTTATTACATTAGCACGACAGTTTATCCTGGTGAAGCTTTTTTTTTTTTTTTTTTTTTTTTTTTTTTTTTTTTTTTTTTTTTTTTTTAAAGTGGGTGGCGCATATTACAAAGTTGTCCAAAACATGTTTCTTCCATCTTAAAAATGTTAGGAAATTAAGGCGCTTTTTAAATAAACAGGATTCTGAGAAAGTAATTCATGCATTTATCTCTAGTAGGATTGACTACTGCAATGCGGTGTTCCAAAATGCGGCTGCAAGAATTATTACAAGAACAAGAAAATACGAACACATAACTCCAGTTCTTAAATCCTTACACTGGCTCCCGGTTAAGTTTAGGGCAGATTTCAAAATCCTTCTTTTAACATATCTTGCATTAAATGGTCGAGGTCCGGCTTACTTGTCTGAACTTATCATGACTTACAAACCTGAGCGCACATTATGATCTCAAGATGCCGGTCTGCTTATGATTCCAAGGATTAATAAAATAACAGTGGGGAGGTCGAGCTTTTAGTTACAGGGCCCCTAAACTGTGGAATGGTCTGCCTGCTACTATAAGAGATGCCCCTTCGGTCTCAGCTTTTGAATCCCGGCTGAAGACTCACAACTTCAGTTTAGCACACCCTGACTAGAGCTGCTGATTAACTGTACAGACTGCATGTCTGTTGTTAGTCATTAGCACTTAAACATAAGTAACATGACAGTTATAATTGTATACTAACCCTCACTTATTCTGTTTTTCTTCTCGGTACTCAAATATGGCACTTGGTACCACGGCCCACCTGCCAAGTTGTTTTGCCTGCCTAAGGAAAAGTCATCACAGATGGAGGATCGCAGGAATCGTGGGAAAGAGGGGTCCTTTCATCGGATTGGCTGGCCCAGCACTGTTTCAGCCGTGGAATGGCCAAATGGGGGAGGCAGCTTGAAGGATGAGGTCTCCAGGACTCTACACAAATCCAAATCTTATTATGGGATATATCATCTACTGTTAAATTCTGCTCTGTACTTCTAAAATTTATATTTTTTATTTCTTACTATATTGAGAAATTGTTCTGTTCTGTGTAATGCATTGTATTGTATTGACACCCACTGCACGCCCAACCTACCTGGAAAGGGGTCTCTCTCTGAACTGCCTTTCCCAAGGTTTCTTCCATTTTTTCCCTACAAGGTTTTTTTTGGGAGTTTTTCCTTGTCTTCTTAGAGAGTTAAGGCTGGGGGGCTGTCAAGAGGCAGGGCCTGTTAAAGCCCATTGCGGCACTTCCTGTGTGATTTTGGGCTATACAAAAATAAACTGTATTGTATTGTATTGTATTGTATTGTATTGTATTGGAGTCAAAAGGGATGCAGCTGTCAGGGGCATCCTATTACAGCCTCAGAATGTCTCAGGTTGTTGAATCTGGCCGAGGTCTAAAACTGTCCAGACTGTAGCTGGGCACTTCTTGAGGTCACCAGCAAAACGGGGAAGGGGCTCCAGCAGGGGGCATCAATTTATGGACCTCCTAGTGTCTGAAGTGCTTGGGATCTGTCCGTGGCCTAAAACTGTCCTGACTGCAGCTGGGCACTTCTCAGAAGGTGTGCCAGGAGCACAAATTCATCTCGGCACGTGTGCTCAGTATGGGGATAAGGTTTTCTCACTCTCTCGTAGAGTCATCTATGAGTGGATTGAAATGTTTGAAAATGGCCGTACTAGTGTGATGGATGCAGAGGGCGCCGGACGTCCAGCTACAGCCACTACCACGAGGAGTGAAAGCAGCTGTGCTTCAGTGGCTACGCGCTCAACCAAAAACATTTTTTTGCTGATGGCATTAAAAAGTTGGTACAACGTGGGGAAAATTTGCATTGCAGAGAAAGGTGACTGTGTAGAAAAGTGATGAAGTTTGTTTTTGAAATTCTTAATAAATAGAGTTTAAAAATTGTGTAAACTTTTTTGAATGTTTTGGCTCAGGTTACAGAGAAATGCAATAATCTGAGAGTGGTCTGCCTTACAGCCACAGAGCTCTGGGTTCAGATCCTACAACAAGCACCATACACGCTACCTGTCAAAAGCATGAGAACACCTCGGTTTTTATTCAAATTTGAATGGCTGAATGACCTACAATTGTGAAAAAGGTAAGCAGTAAACTGCCAGAGGTTTAAATTTTAAAGTTTAGGTTAGCAAAAACTGAAAAAAATTTCAATTAGAACTATCAGAATATTACAAATGGGCCTTCTTCAGGGAACAACCAATAGGTTACAGCCTACAGATGTTCTGCAGCAATTTAAAGTAAATGAAGCCTGGCAAGTTGAAGCAAACAATTTTTGTACAGGTGTCCCAACTTCTGCCGATTACTTAAAAACCCCTCCATCTTAAAGCATAGTTGGAACAGGCTGTGTTACTACACCCTCTGAAGTACCACTTGGACACGGCCCTTGGGGGTTTCTTCTGTGTTTATGTACCTGTGATATTTTAATTCATCTTCATCATACCTCCTCATCAATGAAACCGTCAAGGCTTGATGCCCTTCCTGACGCCAGTCTTGTTCAGTCGGCTTTTATGACATGCGAGAGGATGATTGAGTGAAGACGGGTACCATGATGGTGAACCCAGAGGGAGGCTGGCAGGTGGTGTAAAAACAGTGGATTTCACCCTAAAGGCTGCCCAAGAGTGGAGGGGGAAAAAAAAAATTTTGAGGGCCACCACCTGGAAAATGGCTGTTAAGGCAGTGACAACAACGATGATGATAAATTGACGAATACTATCGAAGATTCAAGACTGGAAAAAAAGTTGGCCATCCCAGAGCTAGCTTTACAGAAGAACAAAGATAAACAATCAGCAAATAAATGCATCTGATTTAAATTCAATTGCACACAATCATTCAAAGTGACAAAGTGTTTGTGAAAATAGCCAAATGACATCAATTTAACCGTGTTGTGCCTTCACGTCCTTTTTAGTGAATAAATCAGTCAATCAGTAATTTCTCAGCGTCTGTAATCACAGGCCTGCTTTCCCGTACCTCCTGCAACAAAAGCCATGCAGAAACATCTCGGAAGGCAAATTGCAGACTGTTTTTTTATTTGAAGAGACATAAATTTAACGTTAATTGAAAAATTTTTCTCTGTCAAGTCTGAGCGCTGAGTCAGTGTGACAGTCTGACAGACTGCCATGTTCAGTACCGAGTGAGTTCTGAGCCATCAAAAGATCGTGGGAGGGGAAAATTGAGACCACCCTTTCTCCAGTGACACACATTTTATGCCATTTTATTTTAATAGGTAGGTGATGCAGGGATCAGAACTGCTGCTTTTTTTTAGAGACCCTCTTTCAGTTTGCAGTGAATTCTGATAGTATTCAGACCCCTTCACTGTATGCACACCTTGTTACTGTGCTGGAGATTTTAAAATTAAATGGATACGTTTTGCTCTTTTCACCTATCAATCTAAAGTCCATAACCGACTATGACAACGTGGTGAGTTTTTTGGACTTTCTGTTCTGTTTTCACTTACCCTTTGGAATTCTGCATTGGGACTTTTATTTTACTTGGATTGCCTTTGTTACAAGCAATTCCACTTTGCTTTTGTGCTTCATGGAGCTTCATTGTGATTGGTGTCCTTTTTTTTTTTTGTGAAGAATAAGTCTTTATAAAAAGATTCAGTGCTTGCTCTTCTTACTAGCTGGGGTTTGATGGTGATATCCTCCTCTAGTGAGCATTATTGGAAGCATCTGGGACTACAGGCTTTGGAACACTTTAGTGCAGGGATCTCAAACTCCAGTCCTGGAGGGCCACAGTGGCTGCAGGTTTTCACTCTAACCTAGGGTTGCCAGATTAGAAAATTAGAAATGCAGGACACTCTTAAAATCTCTCTATAATTTATATACATGCCCTCTACACACCCAGACCAATATCTGTCTATACAGTGTGTGTGTGTAATAGATAATATATATAATAATGTGTATATATATAAATTATTTATGTATGTATACAGTATATGTGTGTATATGTATGAATGTATATAATATACTAGGCTAGAACAGTAGTCCATAAACATTAGTAGGAACAGTCTATATTAAATGGCAAGGGACCTTTTACCTCATTAAATTTTTTCTGTAAAATGCCTGTAATTTTCTCTGACAGTAATACTGGCTTTGCTGTCCATAATATGCGTTTAATTTTCTGTCACAACAGTGGGCAATCAACAGATTCTCCCCAGCAACTGATTTAATGTGCGCGAAAATAAATCTACTTTTAAAAGTTATCGTATTGTAATATGAACATTCGTATATTTAGAAAAACCCCTTCAACGACTGACACTTTACCGGGCCAAGCTTCTTAATCGCAACTCTGACATCCTCAGAGAGAACACTTGCACAACAATGGGGAAGCTGGTCTCCGCGTCTCAGTACCCGATTGGATTTTTCGTGTTTTATCTTTTAGGTCTTCCCTCATTTACCGAAATCCGATTGGATCGGCCGCGCGATATTTTATAGGTGCCGCCCTCTCTGTCTTATGTGATGCGTCAGGCGGCCTTTGAAGCATCGCACCGTGCCCCGCGCATACGCACTTCACCAGAAGACACACACACACGGACACTGGGAGCACACAGGGGTTTTATTAAAGATGATATATATATATATATATATATATATGTATATGTGTGTGTGTGTGTGTGTATATATATATAAAGTTTTCAAAAATTTCTACAATTCTGTCTTTGCATTGTCATTCTTCGGTTATTGAGTGTTTGCTAGATGTGGGGAAAATATGAACTTAAAATGATTTTCGCACAAGGGGCCAACACAACAAAATGTGAAAAAGTGAAGGGGTTTGAAAACGTTCCAACGTCAGTTTAAACAGATTTGATTTAATCCAAATCATATTATGTGATATCATCTACTGTTGAATTCAGCTCTGAATTTGTAATACTGTATTTATATTGCACTATTATATTGTGGATTACTTGTGTTCTGTTCTGTGTATTGTATTGTATTGACCCCCTTTTTCTTTTTGACACTCACTGCATGCCCAACCTACCTGGAAAGGGGTCTCTCTTTTAATTGCCTTTCCCAAGGTGTCTTCCATTTTTTCCCTACAAGGGTTTTTTTTTGGGGTTCCTGGTCTTCTTAGAGAGTTGAGGCTGGGGGGCTGTCAAAGGGCAGGGCCTGTTAAAGCCCATTGTGGAACTTGTTTGAATTTTGGGCTATACAAAAATAAATTGTATTTATATAAAACTTATAGGATGGAGCGAGATTATTTTTATATATTTCAGAATGTCTTTCACTTTACACTCCAAATCGTAATCTTAGATCTTCAGATTAGGGTTGGTTTATTATTCCCGAGAGCTAAACTTAAAAGAAGTGGTGAGGCGGCCTTCTGCTGTTAGGCACCTAAAATCTGGAATAGCTGACCGATAGAAATTCGCCAGGATAATGCAATGGAGCACTTAAAAAAAACAAAAAACTGCTAAAAACACATTACCTTAACATGGCTTTCTCATAACTTCATTTTAGTTTAATCCTAAATACTCTGTATATGAATTCATTTATCACTATCATTTCGTGTGGCTCTGTAATCCATACTAACCCCTACTTTCTCTGCTGTTCTTCTTCTGTTTTTCTGTGATCTCGATATGCACCACCACCACCTGATCAGGGCACCGTGAAGTCCCTACATTGATGGATTAAAGGCCAGAAGTCCACATGACCATCATCTTCAAGTTCTTCCATGTGAACTTCTGAATATCATGAGGACTGATTGAGATCATTGATGTTAGGTAGAATGCCTAGAGGGGCCTGGGTGGTCTCGTGGCCTTGGAACCCTTTGCAAATTTTTTTTTTCTCCAGCTGTCTGGAGTTGTTTTTTTTTTTTTGTGTTTTTTTCTGTCGTCCCTGGTATTTGGACCTTACTTTTATTCTATGTTAATTAGTGTTCCCTAATTCTATTTTCTTATTTATTTTGTCTTTTTTCTCTTTCATCATTATGTAAAGCACTTTGAGCCACATCATTTGTATGAAAATGTGCCATAGAAATACAATACAATACAATTTATTTTTGTGTAGCACAAAATCACACAAGAAGTGCTGCAATGGGCTTTAACAGGCCCTGCCTCTTGACAGCCCCCCATTCTTGACTCTCTAAGAAGACAAGAAAAAACTCCCAAAAAAACCCTAGTAGTGAAAAAATGGAAGAAACCTCGGGAAAGGCAATTCAAAAAGAGACCCCTTTCCAGGTAGGCTGGGTGTTCAGTGAGTGTCAAAAACAAAAAAGGTGGTCAATACAATATACAGAACAGAACAAATCCTCAATACAGTATAAAAATTAAAAATTTTACAAGTACGGAGCAGAATTTAACAGCAGATGATATCACATAATAGGATTTGGATTTGTTTAGAGTCCTGGAGACCTCCGCCATCAAGCTGCCTCCCCCTATTGGCCATTCCACAGCTGAGACAGTGCTGGGCCAGCCAATCCGATGAAAGGACCCCTCTACCCCACGATTCCTGCGATCAGAGATGACTTTACCTTAGGCAGGCAAAACAACTTGGCAGGTGGGCAGTGGCACCAAGTGCCACATTTGAGTACCAAGAAGAGAAACGGAATAGGTGAGGGTTAGTAACAAATTATAACGATCATGTTACTTATGTTTTAGTGCTAATGACCAACAACCGAGATGCAGTCTGTACAGTTAATCAGCAGCTCTAGTCAGGGTGTGCTAAACTGAAGTGCTGAGTCTTCAGCCGGGATTTGAAAGCTGAGGCCGAAGGGGCATCTCTAGATTTAGATTAGATTTAGATAGATACTTTATTAATCCCCAAGGGGGAATTCAAAAAACTGCATTCTCTGTAGGTCCTGACATTTTTCACCAGCACAGCCAGTTCGTCAACTTTATTTGATAGTGAGTTCACATTTCCCAGGATCACAGAAGGCACCGAAGGCTTGTATTGCCACTTCCACTCTAGCTGTTTAGCCTTTATCTTAGCACTGGCTCTGCTGCCACGATACGACCTTTTTACCTCATCAGGTAAATGGGGAACCACACCGACACGGGCCTTTTTTTCTCAACGTTTGATGTTGTCTATTCGGGTAGTCGAGTCTCGGCATGTAAAAATCCATTTCCAAGTAGTAAAAAATGTCCAGGAAACGAGTCCACATAAAAGAAAGTGGCAGGAGTGATCAGAAAAACAGAGAAAAAGGTAGAAATATAAAGTTGTACATGGAGCTGTTGGAGAGGCTGCCACTCGCGGCGGTGCCAGAGTCTTCGATGACCGTACCGAGAAGAGAAACAGTTAGAATAGGTGATGGTTAGTAACAAATTCTAACTATATCATGTTACTTATATTTTAGTGCTAATGACTAACAACAGAGATGCAGTCTGTACAGTTAATCAGCAGCTCTAGTCGGGGTGTGCTAAACTGAAGTTGTGAGTCTTCAGCCAGGATTTGAAAGCTGAGACCGAAGGGGCATCTCTAGATAGATACTTTATTAATCCCCATGGGGGGAAATTAAAAAAAACTGCATTCTCTGTAGGTCCTGACATTTTTCACCAGCACAGCCAGTTCGTCAATTTTATTTGGTAGTGAGTTCACATTTCCCAGGATCACAGAAGGCACCGAAGGCTTGTATCGCCACTTCCTCGCTAGCCACTTAGCCTTTACCTTAGCACACTGGCTGTGCTGCCACGATACGGCCTTCTTACCTCGTCAGGTAAATAGGGAATCACACCGACACGGGCCTTTGTTCTCAACGTTTGAAGTTGTCTATTCGGGTAGTCGAGTCTCAGCATGTAAAAATCCATTTCCAAGTTGTAAAAAATGTCCAGGAAACGAGTCCACATAAAAGAAAGTGGCAGGAGTGATCAGAGAAAAAGGTAGAAATATAAAGTTGTACACGGAGCTGCTGGAAAGGCTGCCACTCACTGCGGCACCGGAGTCTTCTATGACTGTACCGAGAAGAGAAACAGTTAGAATAGGTGAGGGTTAGTAACAAATTCTATCATGTTACTTAAGTTTTAGTGCTAATGACTAACAACAGAGATGCAGTCTGCACAGTTAATCAGCATCTCTAGTCAGGATACTGTAAATGTTATTGTTGTAAATAAATGACAAAGGAACGGAAAAAGCAGAGAAAACAATTCAGCAGCCTACTGTAAAGCCAGAGCTGGAGTTCCAGTGAGAATCTTAATGGTTAATAGCCGGATGACTCTGTCAAGTTTCTTTATGTGTCTCCTAAATATTGTATTTGTGTGCCTGCTGTTTAGGATCAATTTCTAACTTTTCGCCCCTCAGTGCTTCAATAAGCCCCGACTACTACAAGGATACTGACTGGGATTAAAATCGTAAAATTGGCATTTAAAGCCCTAATGAGAATGGCCTTCATATTTCACATTTGTTGATGTGCTCTGTGGTAGCAGTCTTGCCACAATGCAATATGTTCAACGGGGCTGCTTTTAGTTTTATAGCAGCAGACAAAAATAATGGTTTGATTTCCAGGAGGGAGGTCATTACAGCAGCAAATAAAAATATTTAAGGCTGCGTTTTGCTGTCTCTTCCCAACCACTGTTGAAATTTTAAATGATGTGAGGTTAGCTTGCAAGTGTGGAGAGTTTGCTCCATAGTGGTTCTTAAGCTTTCTCTCTTTTTCTCTCATCGTACCTGCGGGGAATGACAAATTTCTCCGAAAATTTAATTTTCATTGTTTTTGTCTGCTCGGCTCCCTGATTTGACACTGAGGCGCAAAAACACATGAATACATTGGGTCTACGCTCACGTGAAAAATGTCTACCTGCATTCCTCAAGGCATTCACACCATCAGCCTTTATGCAACATAAAGAAATCTGAGATCCAATGTGCAGTGACGATGGGTACTTCCATTGGAAGGATGTCTACCAAAAGATAAATGTTGAGCAGCACAGGTCTAGAAACACAGGAGTGTTAGTGGCGCAGTCAACGTGGCTTCAGATGGAGAAGGTCGTGTTTCACGGCTATCCTGGAATTCTATGAACAACACCAAAGAATACGATAAGAGTGGTGCATATGATGTTGTTTTGTCTTGATTTTCGGGTGACTTTTATTAAGGTAACACATGAAAAGTTTAGTGACCAAACTAGAAGAAGTGGGAATTCAAAGCCGGTTTATAAATGGGTGCAAAATTGGCTTAAAACACAGGAAGCAAAGGGTAATGGTGTGAGGAACATTTTCAGATTTGGGTGAGGGGGCTGCTGCTGTTCTTTAAATATACATCACCACCACCACCTTATTGTTCTTATTCCTGCTCCCGTTAGGGGTCACCACAGTGGATCATCTTCTTCCATATCTTCCTGTCCTCGTCATCTCGCTCTGTTGCTCCCATCACCTGCATATCTTCTCTCACCACATCCATAAACCTTCTCTTATGCCTTCCTCTTGTCCTCTTCCCTGGCTGCTCTATCCTTAGCACTCTTCTCCCAATATACACCGCATCTCTCCTCTGTACATGTCCAAACCAACTCAATCTTGCCTCTCTGACTTTGTCTCGCAACCGTCCAACTTGAGCCGACCCTCTCATGTCCTCATTTCTAATCCTGTCCATCCTCGTCACACCCAATGTAAATCTTAACATCTTTAACTCTGCTACCTCCCAGCTGTCTCCTGTGCCACCGTCTAACTGAGTTGGTCTCACTACCGTCCTGTAGACCTTCCCTTTCGCTCTTGCTGATACCCGTTTGTCACAAATCTCTCCTGACACTTTTCTCCACCCGCTCCACCCTGCCTGCACTCTCTTCTTCACTTCTCTTCCACACTCCCTGTTACTCTGTACTGTGGATCCCAAGTATTTCAACTCATCCACCTTCGCCAACTCTACTCCCTGCATCCTCACCATTCCACTGACCTCCCTCTTATTCACACACACACACATCTGTCTTGATGGTCCTACTGACCTTCATTCCTCTCCTCTCCTCTGCTCTGTAGAGCAGATCTCTACCTTTCCAGGGTCTCCTCAACCTGCTCCCTACTCTCACTTCAGATCACACGGATCATTTTAATATATATAACCAATCTGGATAAAAATCCACTTCAATAAAAGGACAAGCATCTGTGAATCTGTATGTCCTTCTGGTTGCTGTGTTTGTTATCCAACAGATGGCGCATCCTACATGTTAACACTGCTTTTGTGAATCCAACATCAAATGGCATATAATGGAGGCATATATACAGCATTTGTCATTCCAACAGATGGTGCATCCCACGTGTTAGCACTGCTTTTGTGAATCCAACATCAAATGGCGTATAATGGAGGCATATGCACAGCATTTGTCATTCCAACAGATGGTGCATCCCACGTAAGCACTGCTTTTGTGAATTCAACATCAAATGGCATATAATGGAGGCATATGCACAGCATTTGTCATTGCAACAGATGGTGCATCCCCCATGTTAGCACTGCTTTTGTGAATCCAACATCAAATGGCATATAATGGAGGCATATACACAGCATTTGTCATTCCAACAGATGGAGTATCGCAAACATTTGTAGTAATAAAATGCATTGCTACAGATCTTTCTGATACACCTCTTGTTACAATGTTCGCTACAAATACATTTCAATAGATGGTGCACTGCAAATATTAATGCTGAGTTCTACGTAATTACTCGGATTTCAGCTCGTGTTAGGTGGGTAGTGTATGTATATTGTGTGTGTGTGTGTGTGTGTGTGTATTCATATATTGTGTCTGAAGCGCAATCTGATTATTTGGATGATTATCTACCAGGTAACGCTTATGGTTGGTCGACCAGTTGGCAGACATCCACCATGTCCTCTCAGTTGCGAGAAGCTGTGGCAGAATATCTGAGGCTTCGCCTCAGGCGCTAACGTCCAAGGTTTGATCCCTGTAAGGTGATCCAAAAGTGCATATGCCTGAGGAGCCCAAATATAGTATTTACCCTATGCAGCTCCCGGTACCTCACACCGAGATAAACAAGACTTGAGTTGGGAGAACCTCTTGCCCAAGTTGAGCACCATTAGGGAGTAGAGGGATGGGACAGCAGGCTGCTTGTGCTGATCGACACATTTACAAAACAAAAAATGCTGATGGAGAGGTGTGAATGAATTTAAGGTGGCCCGGGATTACAAGCTTTTTTAGTAGGCTTCAGGGAGTTTAGTATTAACTTATTACATTTCTTTGATCTTCGCCAGCTTGTCAGCCAGCCTACACCTAAGGGAGGGCGCATACTGAATATAATCTATGTATCTATGCATGCCAAAGAGTACACAACACGTAACTGAAGTGGCTTTGAACGTGGCATTGTTGTTGGTGCTAGACAGGCTGGTCTGAGTATTTCAGAAACTGCTCATCTACTGGGATTTTCAATCATAACCTTCTTTAGGGTTTGCAGAGAATGATCTGAAGAAAGGAAAATTATCCAGTGAGCGGCAGTTCTCTGGATGAAAATGCCTTGTTGATGCCAGAGATCAGAGGAGAATGGCCAGACTGGTGTGAGCTGATAGAAAGGCAGCAGGAACTCAAATAAGCACTCGTTACAAACGTGTGCAGAAGAGCAACTCTGAACACACAACATGTCAAACCTTGAAGCAGGTGGGCTACAGTAGCAGGAGACCCCACTGGGTGACACTCCTGTCCTCTAAGAACAGGCAACTGAGGCTACAATTCACACGGGCTCACCAAAATTGGACAATAGAAGTTTGAAAAAAATGTTTCCTATTCCTGTTTCCATGTTTCTAGGGTCAACAACATGAAAGCCTGGAACCATCCATCCATCCATCCATATTAATAGTTCAGACTGGCTGTGATGGTGTGGGATATTTTCTTGGAACACTCTGGGCCCCTTAGCACTCATTACTGACCATGTCCGTCCCTTTATGACCGCTGTGTCCCCATCTTCCAGCAGGATAATGTGTCCTGTCACAAAGCTCAGATCATCTCACACTGGTTTCTTGAACGTGACAAGGAGTTCGCTGGACTCAAATTGCCTCCACATTCACCTAATCTCAATCCAATAGATCACCATTGGGATGTGGTAGTGGAGTAGTGGAGCAGGAGATTGGCATCATGAATGTGCAGCTGACAAATCTGCAGCAACTGCATGATGCTATCTTGTCAATATGGACCAAAATCCCTGAAGCAGGTGGGCTACAGCAGCAGGAGACCCCACAGGGTCACACTCCTGTCAGCTAACAACCGACAACTGAGGCTATAATTCACACAGGCTCACCAGAATTGGACAATAGAAGATTGGAAAAACGTTGCCTGATCTGAGGAGTCTCAATTTTCTGCTACAACATTCAGATGGTAGGGTCAACAACATGAAAGCATGGATCCATCGTGCCTTGTATCAATAGTTCAGGCTGGCTGTGGTGGTGTAATGGTGTGGGGGATATTTTCTTGGCGCACTTTGGGCCCCTTAGTACTAACTGAGCATTGTTTAAATACCACAGCTGACCTGAGTGTTGGTGCTGACCATGCCCATCCCTTTATGACCGCAGTGTCCCCATCTTACAGCAGGATAACACATCATGTCACAAAGCTCAAATCATCTCAAACTGGTTTCTTGAACGTGACAAGGAGTTCACTGGACCCAAATGGCCTCCACACTCGTCAGATCTCCATCCAATAGAGCACCATTGGGATGTGGTGGAGCGGGAGATTCGCATCATGGATATGCAGCTGAGAAATCTGCAGCAACTGCGTGATGCTATCTTGTCAATATGGACCAAAATCCCTGAAGCAGGTGGGCTACAGCAGCAGGAGACCCCACCGGGTGACACTCCTGTCCGCTAAGAACAGGCAACTGAGGCTACAATTCACACGGGCTCACCAAAATTGGACAATAGAAGTTTGAAAAAAATGTTTCCCGTTCTGAGGAATCTCGATTTCTGCTGCGACATTCAGATGGTAGGGACAACAACATGAAAGCCTTAAACCATTCATCCATATTAATAGTTCAGACTGGCTGTGATGGTGTGGGGGATATTTTCTTGGCACATTTTGGGCCCCTTAGTACTCATTGAGCATTGTTTAAATGCCACCACTGACCTGAGTATTGTTGCTGACCATGTCAGTCCCTTTATGACTGCAGTGTCCCCATCTTCCAGCAGGATAATGTGTCCTGTCACAAAGCTCAGATCATCTCACACTGGTTTCTTGAACATGACAAGGAGTTCGCTGGACCCAAATGGCCTCCTTACTCGTCAGATCTCCGTCCAATAGAGCACCATTGGGATGTGGTGGAGTGGGATATTAGCATCATGGATGTGCAGCTGAGAAAATCTGCAGCAACTGCGTGATGCTATCATGTCAATATGGACTAAAATCCCTGACGAATGTTTCCAGCACCTTGCTGAATCAATGCTATGGAGAATTATGGCAGTTCTGAAGGTAATAGGGGGTCCAACCCGGTACTAGCCAGGTGTACCTAATAAAGTGTCTCACTTGTTCTTGGAACTTTGTGTGAAACGCACATTGTCAGCCTTAGCAAAGCGGCCACCGAAGCCCTGTCCTCAATCACCCCAGATGTCCTGAAAGTTCTTAACTTGTAATGGCTAATTTGTTTTGGGCTGGAAAATGAAAGCCATTACAGCCTTCTTACCAAAACCTACTTTTTATTGACAGAGCAATTCAGAAGCCGTTATGGTCAGGGGGTTTCACATCAAGGTTTAAGTGTTAGTTTTAGACTTACATCTAATCACCCAATTCTTCTCTTTTTGTTTTTTTTCTTTTTCTTTTTACAGACTTGAAGGCAAGGAGAGCTAGAATTATCTGCAATGTTCAGCAGCCTGCTGAAGTGCGGTGCCTACTGCTAAAGTCGATAGTCTGACATTAAGTATCATAAAAGCCCATCTGAATGAAATGACGCTCCGCAGGATTATCAGCCATCCCCTCCAAAACACACAGTCATAGAAGACCTCTTGTGAAGTCCGCAGAGGCCCGTCTGATTTCGACGCGCCGCACTTGAGGTTTTGGGGGCCCTGACCTTCCTGCACTGCCGGCCCATGCTTTGGTAGCTGACAAGTCTTGGCCTTTTTTGAAATCTGCTGTTTTTGTCATCTGAGCCTTCCAGACAAATCCCTGAGCTAAATGCCAGCAATTTAATTACACGGGGACTGGCACGTCTGAGCGACCAAAAGTGGCATTTTAATCATGGCAGATATTTTGCAAAAAAAATCACAATAGGAGGAAAAAAGATTAATATCAAACATATCTGCTTATCAGCCGGGACAATGGGATTACAGAAAAGAAAAAAAAAAAAAAAAGGCATATGGCACACTTAGTGTGCTTAAGCAGGTGGGCTGCCACTTAGACGAGATCTGCAATCAGTCAGCTCCACATACAAAGCTGAGTGGGAAATTACTTGGCAGGAATTAGGAGGCTGGAAGGCACAAAAGAAGCTCGGGAACGTGCTGTCGGGGCGCTTTTAGGAAAATTTCTGTGAAACTGGCACGTGCCAGGCAAAGGCAGACCGCCTGGGTGAAGGGTTCAGAACTTTGAAACACACGAGATGGGTGATGTGGGCGAGGCCAAGGTGGCGGCAAATTAGCCATGTTAGTGGTGAGACGGAAAGAGGAAAAAATGGTAACGTCTAGCATGAATACCCTTATAGACTTAGACTGTCTCTTTATGAGGATCATTGTCATTATACTTTGTAACAAAAGACGTTATATGGGCGCCTGACCCGACACAGACAGACACGGGAGGCACACTGATAAAACAAATGTTTTATTTCTTCTTCTTTGCTTGTGGGCAGCGCCTTCCTCGTTCCCATCGGCACAGCGCAGCACAAAAACACAATTCTTCTTCCTTCTTTGTCTCCCTCCTCCTGACTCTGGCTCAGAGTGGTGACTGCTGGCTCCTTTTATAGCCCACCTGGAAGTCCTCCAGGTGTTTGATGACGGATTTCTGGCTGCACTTCCGGGTGTGGCGCAGAAACCACTGCAGCGCCCCCTGGTGGCACCCCCAGATCCCAACAGGGTCGTAGAGAACTCCATCTCTCATGGAGCCCTGCAGGAATCTGTGGCACCACTGCCACCCCTAGGAGCTGCCATCTAGCATCCTGGGGGAGGTACTGATCAGTCCATGCCTCTTCCCCCGGACCATATAGAGAAGAGGCGGCCAGGCCAGGCAAGGCCCCCGGCTGTCCGCCACAACTGCCAGTGCATTTATAAAATAAAACTTCTGCACGCAAATCAAGAATTGGTCAGCTAGCCTGGGGGAATACAGGTGGGCTGACCTGAAGGGGCAATCCTGCGTGAAACTGAAACCGGACTGAAATAAAGTAGCGAGACCTGCCTTCCTTGGGGGGGTACATTAGGGAAGCGGAACTAAGTATTGTGTTTCAGCTAAGCCCCCCGTCCCTAAGGCTTAACCAAGGGGGTTCAGATTTGTGTTTTATGTTGTCCATTTTTGATCGTTCTGCGTATATCAAGTTTGTGTTTATTTGCCATCGCTTGTGTTGCGTTCCATGTGTCTTGTGGGTGGTCCCCCGGGGATCACCGCAAGGAACCGCCCACCACCCTATAAATTGGGTGGGTCTCCCATAGTTCCTGATGGTTCAATGTGAACCAGGAGTTTGGGTTCTTGTGCATTTTCTGTGCTTTTTGAGAATTTTGACCTTCATGCTCCGTTTTGGAATACGATTCTGGATGACTATGTTGTTTGCCTTGTGATTCTAGGCAACTCCATTTTGCTATTGTGATCTATATTTTTGTGAAAAATCACACCTTTTTATTTTCATGAAGCTTCTCTCTTTGATCATTCTATCTAGCTGGGTTTCGGCAGTATATCCCCCTCTAGTGAGCATTATTAGGAGTGCTTTGGCAACTTCTGTATCTTGGGGACTCCTAGTCATGACACTGAGACCCTGTCCACACGTACCCGGGTATTAATTTTTTTAAACGTAACTTTCTGTATGCGTTTTGACCTTTCGTCCACATGTAAACTGTGTTTTAGGTCCCTGAAAGCAGACCTTTCTTAAAGAAACATCCTTTCAGGGTGAAGATGTTTTACCTCGTAACGTCGGAGTGTGCGCCGGTGTCGTCTTTGATTGACGCCAGCATGTGCAGAATTGTCTGTTTAGTTTACATGAGGCAGTTTTGTGCAATGGCGGTAATCGCTAAAGTAGTGCTGGTATAAACCTTGTAAACGAGACGTTTTTCCATGTTGTGACCACTCTAAGGGGTGTACCAGCCCCCCAACCCGACACAGAGACACAAGAAGCACACTTGCAAAAGCTCACGCTTTTTTATTTCCTTCTCTGCACAGCACACCATGCACAAATCACCACATTTAGCTCAGTCATTTTCTCTCTTCTGCCGCCTCCACTTCTCTCTTCGAAAGCTCTGTCCTCCACCTCCCGACTCCGACTCCCGGACTGGTGGCTGCTGGCTCCTTTTATAGCCCACCCGGAAGTGGTCCAGATGTTGTTTGACTTATTTCCAGGTGTGGCAGAAAAGCTGCTTTTCCAGGCCAAGCAGCAGCTGCAGCACCCCCTGGCTGTGCCCATGGACCAAACTCCAACTCCCATGAAGCCCTGCGGGAGTCCTAGGCACCGCTGCAACCCAGAGGGGCTGCCATCTAGCATTCCGGGGGACATACTGTCCTGGCCAGAGATGTCCCGGCCATCCATGACAATGTTTTTACATTGTCACAAAAAATGGACACACGAGTCATAAAAAGGTTTGGGGCAGCCACCCGTATAATATTTCCTGGCTGCAAAAGGATAAATTGTTCACACTGATGTGCTCAGTATGGAGTCCAAAACAGAGCTTATGAGTTAAGGTAAATATGGCGGCTTTAAAGGCCAGCAAGGGAAGTGAGGCCATTCAGGACGGAAGCAGAAGGGTCCTGTTCCATAGGCTCGGAACCGGACCTGATGTCATCAAAAGGGCCGGAACCGGACAGCTCTTCGTTCATAGGTTCCACACCGGAAGTGACATCATCAGACGGGCTGGAACCAGAAGTGACATCATCAGGGCCAAGCGGAATTTCCTATGAACGGTCTAGAGCAGGGGTGTCGAACTTCAGTCCTGGAGGGCCGCAGTGGCTTCAGGTTTTCATTCCAACCATCTTCTTAATTAGTGACCAGTTGTTACTGCTAATTAACTTCTTTTGCCTTCGTTTTAATTAACTTGACTCAGTCCCCTTGTCTCTTCTTCCTTAATTCTGGGGCAAAAATAATGAAACACAAAACGAGCCGCCACGTGACCAGCTAACCTGAATATAAAGAAAGGCGATGATCTCAGTAAGGCTGATCTCTTGGGTCACCAAAACATTTTGACGGTGTTCTTAGAAAAAGACAGAAAACCAACAGTTTTGGAAAATGTCTGCTGTGGCAGAAGGAGAGCAGCAACAAGTCATGGAGTTAAATAACGGGTTTAATTAACAGCATCAATCGGCTTCTCATTAAGAGATTGGTTGGAGTTTGATGCCCCAATTTAGCTGGTCATCTGTCCACTCATTTCATGTCTCATTTCTGTTTGGTTACCATTTAATGTTGAAAAGAATCAATTCAGAGGACTGAATCCTTAAAATCGGGGCTATTAAACTGAAGGGAAAAGAAGTTCATTAGCAGAGAAACCTGGTCACCAATTAGGCAAAGGGTTAGAATGAAAACCTGCAGCCACTGCGGCCCACCAGGCCTGGAGTTCGACATCTGTGGTCTGCAAGAAAGTGAGAAAAAGAGTCTGCGCCCTCCGCCACCCCCTGGTCTGGCGTGGAATTACTCTCATTTAGACCCTTTAACTGCCTCCCTTGCTCACATGTGTGACAACATTTAAACGTAAAGTTAATTTATCACTATAGTGCGTAACCAAGGCGTCAGAGTGATGCTGCCTCTGCGTGGTATCAAGTCTCAGTCCAGACTCTTTCCCTGTGTAGTTCCAACATGGTGGAATGAGCTGCCCACCTCCTTTTGATCTGCTGACTCCCTCAATGTGTTTTAAGAAGCTTTTGAAGACCCATATGTTCTGTGAATATTTGTCTAATTAATTGGAAGAAACTTTGCTCTGTGATTATTTTATACTAGACAAAGAGCCCGTTTCGGCAACGTAAGATGAAACGGGCACGAGTGGAATAGTGTGAATGAATGTGTAATTGAATCAGAATGCGTAATTAGGCCTCGAGCTGTAGTCGAAATCGCCTTTCAGGACTCTAGAGCTTTAATCGAGGTCGCCTTTCTCTTTGAATTTTCGTGGCCGTAAATCCGCCGCCTGCCGCGATGTCGGTCTCGTAAGGTTTTTCAGCCAGCTGCGCAGAAGGCGACTGCGCATTCGGCTTCGGACAGACGTGAGTGAGGAGGCTGGCGAATTATGTATTAAGATTGTACGTTAATGTGTTATTAGATTAAGTTTAATTGCTTTATCGATTGCAACTGATGATTGTAAATTTATTAGTTATTACATCTTTTCACTTGTGGCTATCAACTTTTGTTATCTGTCCTACTAAGCTTGCTGAACAAACGGACCCTAACCTAATGTTATTCGATTATGTTTACCTCTTCCCTAAATCACTTTGGACAAAAGTGTATGCCAGGCAAATAAATGTAAATCTGCCACGTATATTCTTGATTTTTTTTTTTTTTTTGACATATTCCAAAAAAATGCATCCTCCAAGAACTCTGAACTTCTTGATCAGGGATCGGCTCTGAGCCCTTTATTATTGTCAATGGTGATGGACAAGTTAACAGACAAAATTAGACAGGAGTCCCCATAGACTATAATGACATTGTGATGTGTAGTGAGAGCAGGCTGAGGAGACCCTGGAGAGGTGGAGATATGAGAGGAGAGGAATGAAGGTCAGTAAGACCACCAAGACAGAATAAATGTGTGTGTGTGTGAATGAAAGGGAGGTCAATGGAATGGTGAGGATGAGGCAAGTAGAGTTGGCAAAGGTGGAGGAGTTTACAGTGATCCCTCGCTATATCACGCTTCGCTTTTCGCGGCTTCACTCCATCGCGGATTTTATATGTAAGCATATTTAAATATATATCGCGGATTTTTTGCTGGTTCGCGGATTTCTGCGGACAATGGGTCTTTTAATTTCTGGTACATGCTTCCTCAGTTGGTTTACCCAGTTGATTTCTTACAAGGGACGCTATTGGCAGATGGCTGAGAAGCTAGATTGCTTACTCTTCTCTCTCTCTCTTGCGCTGACTTTCTCTGATCCTGACGTATGGGGATTGAGCAGGGGGGCTGTTCGCACACCTAGACGATACGGACGCTCGTCTAAAAATGCTGAAAGATTATCTTCACGTTGATATCTTTTGTGCAGCTGCTTCCTGAAGCGACATGCTGCACGGTGCTTCGCATACTTAAAAGCTCGAAGGGCACGTATTGATTTTTTTCTCTCTCTCTCTCTCTCTCTGCTCCTGACGGAGGGGGTGTGAGCTGCCGCCTTCAACAGCTTTGTGCCGCGGTGCTTCGCAAAGCCCAACAGCCCTATTGATTTGTTTGCTAGAGATTGTTTTCTCTATCTATGTGACATTCTGTGCTCCTGACACGCACTCCTTTGAAGAGGAAGATATGTTTGCATTCTTTTAATTGTGAGACAGCACAGTTTAAACTTTTGAAAAAGAGACAAATGTTTGTTTGCAGTGTTTGAATAACGTTCCTGTCTCTCTACAACCTCCTGTGTTTCTGCGCAAATCTGTGACCCAAGCATGACAATATTAAAATAACCATATAAACATATGGTTTCTACTTTGCGGATTTTCTTATTTCGCGCGTGGTTCTGGAACGCAACCCCCGCGATGGAGGAGGGATTACTGTATATACTTGGGATAAACAGTACAGAGTAACGGGGAGTGTGGAAGAGAAGTGAAGAAGAGAGTGCAGGCAGGGTGGAATGGGTGGAGAAAAGTGTCAGGAGTGATTTGTGACTGACGGGTATCAGCAAGAGTGAAAGGGATGGTCTACAGCAGGGGTAGGCAACGTCGGTCCTGGAGTGCCACAGTATGTGCAGGTTTTTGTTCCAACCCAGTTCCTTAATGAGAACTCAATTATTGCTGATGAAACACATATTGCTTAAGTGACATTTTAATGCTTCATTTTAGTGGTCTCGCTTGTTAAGGTTCTCCAACCTTAATTGCTTATTTCAATCTTAAACTGCTGCATTCAGTGTTTTAATTGCTCCTTATTAGCAATAAGATGTAAAAGACAAAGCAGCCAGCAGTTCTCCAGCTAGCTTTTTTCCAATTACATCTGTGTGTGTTCATCTTGCACGGTTTGATTTAATAAAACACTTAATAGAAAAATGTGACAGACTGAAAATGATCTGTTTTAGGCTTCATATCATTTGGATGATATCCTTGGAAAGGAAAAAAATCTACGATATAAAAGCCTTACATTGCACAGACTAACAAGCCATAAAATTAAATAAGGTCTGAAATTGGCATTGATTGGTTTCTAATTAAGCAATTGGGTTGAATGAAAACCTGTAGCCACTGCGGCTCACCAGGACCGACATTGCCTACCCCTGTTTTACATCTTATTGCTAATAAGGAGCAATTAAAACACTGAATGCAGCAGTTTAAGATTGAAATAAGCAATTAAGGTTGGAGAACCTTAACAAGCGAGACCACTAAAATGAAGCATTAAAATGTCACTTAAGCAATATGTGCTTCATCAGCAATAATTGAGTTCTCGTTAAGGAACTGGGTTGGAACAAAAACCTGCACATACTGTGGCACTCCAGGACCGACGTTGCCTACCCCTGGTCTACAGGACGGTAGTGAGACCAGCTATGTTATATGTGTTGGAGACGGTGGCACAGGAGACAGAGCTGGTGGTGGCAGAGTTAAAGATGCTAAGATTTGCATCGAGTGTGACGAGGATGGACAGGATTAGAAATGAGGACGTTAGAGGGTCAGCTCAGGTTGGGAGACAAAGTCAGAGAGGTGAGATTGTGTTGGTTTGGACATGTGCAGAGGGGTATATTGGGAGAAGGATGTTAAGGTTAGAGCTGACAGGGAAGAGGAAAAGAAGAAGGCCTAAGAGGAGGTTTATGGATGTGGTGAGAGAGGACATGTAGGTGATGGGTGTGACAGAACAAGATGGAGAGGACAGGAAGATATGGAAGAAGATGATCTGCTGTGGCAACCCCTAATGGGAGCAGCCGAAAGAAGAAGTACTCTGAACTTCTTCAAAAAAGAATCCAGAGTCTTAAATAAAAGTGTAAATCTATAGTGAACATGCAAGGGGCAAAAAAAGAAAGAAAAACGGCTAGCTTGTCTATCTAATCCTGCCTACAATGCCAATTTTTTTTTCTCGTGCCTGATGACCTACTTCTGGGTGTGGTGAAAGGATCGCCCATATGGGCTCTGGAGCAGCTGCAGTGCCCCTGGAGGTACCCCATGATCCCAACAGGGCTGTAGACAACTCCATCGCCCATCAAAACCCTGCGGGAGTTTGAGGCACCACTGCAACCCATGGGGGCTGCCATCTAATGTCCCCTGGGGGGCGGGTGGGGGGGTTTTGGTACTGTTATGCCCACACTTGCTCTCCTGGTCCTCTAAGCGAAGAGACATCCCGGCCAGGCAAAGACCCCGGCTGTCTGTGACCCACTCCAAAGCAGGGGTGGATGTGCTGTTTAATTTCAAAACATTTCTCCATCAAATGTTTCCTTTAGAGTATGAAAATATTATAATTTAACAACTTTCTTTCCAGGAAAGCTAAATATGATGTATATATTGTATCAGATAGGCATGTAAAAAACAACAAATGACAGACAGGAAAGGCATTATATTGCGAATAGATAGGAAAGGCAGTCTGTTATAAATAGATTGGAAAGGCACTATATAATAAGCAGATTCCTATCTATCATTACTGCCAACCTCAATCAGTACCCGTAAAGCTTTATTCCTCTTTTGCTCAGAGCAGCGGCAGAAAACGCGACCAGATGAGCCCTTTTGGTGGCACGGGGACTTGGATTAAGCATGTCCCCATGATCCTGGACCGCCAGAAAGCGTCACTGCATTGCTAGCCTCGGGTCATTTTGGTGGAATCGGTGACCATGACCATTTGAATGAGCTCATGGCTTTCGTGGCAGGGGAGATAAATGGGGCCATGCCCTGTAAAGCGCAGTGCGCTTGAACTTGGGGGACAATCAGGATGACAAGCTCGGTGAGTAGAAGGCACGTGTCGCAGTGCTTGCCTGTGTAACATGTTAGCTAAGTCACCTAATTAGTGCCTGCGCTGCCCCTTTTTTCTGCCCAGAGACCCCCGGCCTGACTAGGCTGGTGACTGACATTTAGGTGTTGGTGGTGGGAATTGCACTGTTGATCCCAGTGAAAGCCACCATCTTTTTAATTTTATTATTATTACTATTATTTGTTTAGTGTTCCCGCAGGTGCCATACCTTGATTACTGCTATTGCAGATATCATTTCTACGGTTCACTCCCCGTTGCTGTTTAATTCTCCCTGTCTGTTTGGTGAATGTGACCTGGCATAAAATATTCCTCGCTGGCCAACCCCTGGGCCTTTTTTCTTTTTTTTCCCACCACTAAATTTCAACACCCCTGTACACCCCCATGCTGTGCCCTTTTGATCTCGGTGGGGAAGACCTGCCAAGTTGTATTATAATTAATTCCTGCTGTAATGGGGCTTTCACGGCAAAGGCATCCTTTTACAATGAAATCTTTCTCAACCCACGAAGGATGAGTCCAACATTTAAATTGTTTTTTTTTTTTTTTTTATTTTCTCACAGGTCAGAAATGTTTCCTTTGTAGCTTAGAAGGAGGTGACCCAATAGAGTCCTTCATCGTTCCAAGTTTTTGGACTTTTTTCATGATTGAAAGCAAATACCGTGTTTTTCGTTCCTTAAGACGCACCTGACCATTAGACGCACCTAGGTTTAGAGGAGGAAAGCAAGAAAAAAATATTCTGAACCAAATGGTGTACTAATATATTTAATAAAATACAGCAGAAAAATATTTCAACCATGTAAAGTCAACAGCGGTATTAAGAACCATCATCAGTGTCACAAATGAGGAGAGACTTTAAGGTTCAAGCACTCTTCTAGTTTTCTGGAAACCCCAAAAACTCCTCATCGCTAGTGTCAGAATTTACGAAACTCAGTTGCTCACAATCACTTTGCCGGAGTTCGTACCTATAATCATGTGGCATAACCTGTCCAAAGCCATCAGGGGACAAAGCAAAAAGCAGCCTGTTCTGAAGAACACTGACCACAAATGAACTCGAGACATTTTTAAGTAACTAACAAATCTGTGTGCCGCCTGAAACTACACATCACCATTTAATCAGGTTGTATGGTTGCAAATATTCAAATGTACTTTGCATATTCTTATTTATGAATATTACCAATAATATATTGGTTAAATTGTAATTTAACTCTTGCTTGTCTTTTACTATACCTAATTGCCAGAGGTTATAGATATAGAAAGGGAAGGTGGGGAGGAGTAATATGGTACAATACCTTATAAACAGTCTGTGGGATTAGAGGCATTCTGACAAAGGCTACATATTAATAATACAGAGGGGAAAGTAGAGCAATACAGTGATCCCTCGCTATATCGCGCTTCGTCTTTCGCGGCTTCACTCCATCACGGATTTTAAATGTAAGCATATGTGAATATATATCGTGGATTTTTCACTGCTTCGCGGATGTCTGCGGTCTACAGTACGTGTGCTTCCTCAGTTGATTTGCCCATTTGAATTGAAACAAGGGACGCTATTGGTGGATGGCTGAGAAGCTACCCAATCAGAGCATGCGGTTAAGTTCCTGTGTGCTGCTGATTGGCTCAGCGACGGAGTGCTGCATTAACCAGGAAGTACTAATCTCACTCATTCAGCATTAACATGCACAAGCGCCAACAGAAGATGCAAATGATTTCAGAAAAGGTAAAAGTTTTGGATATATTGAAGGAAGGAAACAGCTACACCGCTGCAGGACACCATTACAGCATAAATGAGTTCACGATTCTTTTTATTTAAAAAGGAGGAAAAGCATATAAGATCTACGGCCGCAGTGTCTTTTAACCAGGGCGCAAAATGAGTTGCAAGTGGACGTTGTAAGGCAGTAGTCTGGATGGAATCTGCTTTAGGGATTTGGATTGAAGAGTGATGGAAGAAGAACAACGGCGGTGCTAAACAGTCGCCTGAAGAGGCTCCTTTAGAAGAGCTGTAACGCTCTCCTTTGTTGTGCAGTAAAATTAAACTCATCGTTATCGGACAAGTCGTCGTGTCATTGTTGGTGAATAACCATAATTAATTATTTACGTACAGTACTTATTACATGTACATAGTTTAGTGTCACTGTACACACATTTTACTGTATACAATTTTTCTTGCATGGTACGTATTTATTGATGGTGGCCTGTCTGTCGTAATGGCTGTAACATATGTGATATCGGAGACGCTCGATATCTTTAAAATAATATTTAGGTTTTACTGTATGTAAACTGTGTTTACATACATAATTTAAAACGAATCTTACCTAATATCTAAGAGAATACAAAGGGTTTATGCTGTATAATTGTGCGTGAAATGTTTATAATAGTGTAGGAGAGTTTATAAGGGCTTAAAATATAAAAATAACCACATGAACATATGGTTTCTACTTCGCGGATTTTCTTATTTCGCAGGTGGCTCTGGAACGCAACCCCAGCGATGGAGGAGGGATTACTGTATAATACTCTACCAAGACAAAACATTGACCCACTCCTATTTTCTCTTTCTTCACAATGTTCATAGGATTCCTCGCTAATTATGCTACGCAACTCTTTGTTCAGACACTGGTTTTCTCTCGACTGGACTATTCCAACTCTTTCCTGGCAGACTTCCTTAAACTGCTATCTGACCTCTCCAGCTCTTCCAGAATGCGCCTGCTCAACTGGTGCTTTCTGGGTGGTCTGGTGGCCTCAGAACCCCTGCAGAGTTTGTTTTTTTTTTTTCCCTCCTGCCCTCTGAAGTGTTTTTATTTTGTTTGTTCTGTCCTCCTGGTCATTGGACCTTACTTTATGCTTTGGTACTTACAATTGCCTACTCTTTATTTATTTATATATATATATATATATATATATATATATATATATATATATATATATATATATATATATATATATATATATATAATATATATAAATAATATGGTTGAAATAGTTTACTGTCAAATAAATGCAAAGAGTACGCGACACGTGTTTCGCCCTCATTATGGGCTCATCAGGTGTACACACTCACTGCACTCCCTCTCTGGAATCGAAACTCGAACGTCAGCCTCAGAGGCGATGCCCCTAACGTTGCGCCACGGCGTGTGGTTAGTTTATTTGACAGCATGTAGATCGGGGGTAATTATATTCATTGCATTCGTAGTCTGTGTCACAATCTGATTGTATGGGTGGTTACCTTCCAGGTAACGCTTGTGTTTGTGTCGCGTACTCTTTGCATTATTTGACAGTAAACTATTTTCAACCATACTATGATCTGCTCCTCACAAACTGAGGGCACCGTGGCGGATATTAGCAGATTGCCGGCCAACCACAAGCGTTACCTGGAAGGTAACCACCCATACAATCAGATTGTGACACAGACTACGAATGCAATGTATATATATATATATATATATATATATATATATATATATATAATATGGAAGAGAAGGTCTGTGATACGGTTTGCATATTTGCAGCTGGAGATCCACAAATGGAGAAAAAATAAATCACGTATCATAAAGTAGTTTTTATTCGTGAGCTTTCAACCCCTGCCAGGGATCTTCATCAGAGGATCGCCAATGCACCTAACCTGCATGTCTTTGGACTGTGGGAGGAAACCGGAGCACCCGGAGGAAATCCACGCAGGCACGGGGAGAACATGGAAACAACACGCAGGGAGGACCCGGGAAGTGAACCCAGGTTTCTTTACTGGGAGACAGCAGCGCTACCACTGTGCCACCGTGCCGCCCCTAATAATAATTTATAATTCAAAATTTTCAAAGAATTTCAGTTGGGGTTGAGAGAAGCTCCATTTAAGTTTGGCTGACACATCTGAGTTAAGAGGAGCCGCTGAAAGTCGAACAGGGTCTTGACACTTTATTGAGGTGTTGTCAGGATTGTTTTCAAAAGCAGTTAGAAGTCGGAAAAGAGCCATAACATTAATATTACCGGGAGATCCAGCGGAGTGCAATTTGCAGTTGGAATTTGCTGTTTTATCAGCAATAAGGGGTTTTGTTTTCATAAAAAAACAATCAAAATTCAGAGAGTGGGGAGAGTGCCACCCTGTCTCTTTTGGAGATGCCCCACTCTGCCGTTTTTTCCTCATCTAAAATACAGGGTGGCACAGAGAAATGGAAAATTTTCAATTGATGTTCAATGCACAAATAAACAAATTACTAAATACAGGGTGTCCACAAAGTTTTTTTACAATTTCAAAAAATGACTATAAAGGCGATTGATGCGATATGTTAATGAAATGTGTCCTATGTACTCCGTCGTTATCGCAGTTTGTTTCAGTGATGAGGCTACCTTCCATGTTTCAGGGAAACTGAACACTCATAATGTGAGAATCTGGGGCTCAGAAAACCCCCATGTGACTAGGGAACTTCACCGAGATGAATGTGTGGTGTGGGATCATGTGCCATCGAATCGGTGGTCCATTTTTCTTCAGCATTACTGCAAATGTTTACCTTGATCTTTTGACTGAATATGTGCCACCACAAACTGGATGACCTTCAACCAACCGTCATTTTCCAGCAAGATGGTGCACCACCACATCGGGGACTGCATGTTCGTGGGTTCTTGAATCAAACATTTGCAGATCGGCAGATTGGAAGGGGTGGCCCAATTCCCTGGCCACCTCATTCACCAGATATCACTCCCCTGGACTTCTTTCTGTGGGGTTATGTTAAAGATATCGTGTACCGAACAAAGATATGGGACATTAATGACCTGAAGCAAAAGATCACTGATGCCATTGCCACCATGGATGGCGCTATGCTACAGAGAACATGGCAAGAAATCGAGCACTGTCTTGATGTGCTTCGTGCAACTAATGGTGAAATAAATATAGAGGTGTATTTCCTGTAGGGGGCAATAGCTCCCTAATTGGAATAAGTTCTTTTGTAATTGTGGCATTTTAAGTAACGCAAAACTATCTTAATACATAATTCGCCAGCCTCCTCACTCACTCACTCACTCGCGTCCGTCTGAAGCCGAATGCGCAGTCGCCTTCTGCACAGCTGCCCGATAAACCTTACGAGACCGACATCGCGGTAGGCGGCTGATTTACGGCTGCGAAAATTCAAAGAGAAAGGCGACTTCGACCGAAATCCAACCCCAACATCGTGGCAGGCGGTGGATTTATGGCTGCAAAAATTCAAAGAGAAAGGCGACTTCGATTAAAGCTCTAGAGGCCTGAAAGGCGATTTCGACTACAGCTCGAGGCCTAATTACGCATTTTGATTCAATTACGCATTCATTCAATACACCTATATCAGGTTTGTGGTGCTTATACTTATTACTATTCCACTTATGCCCGTTTCATCTTACGTTGTCGAAACAGGCTCTTTGTCTAGTATAAATATAATATTAAAAGGTGATATCTCTCCCATAGTGATATGGTGGTAAGAAATCATCATAAGAGAAAATACCTTCGCTTTCTTTAATGACGATTTACGTGGCATTACAGACGAAGGAAGCCATAGTAAGACATTACCAAGGTGGGATCTTGATGTATACAGTCTGCCATTTTTCGTTGCTGCGATGGAAGGATTTTCAGGACCAGATGACGTTATCCCCCATCCGTCCGTCGGCTGCTGTCCAAGTCTTTTATACTGTCTTCTCCACGTGCAGGCCATTACTTAGGTTCCAAACAAGGCAAGGAGAGGATTCAATTTCATCTCTAACATACAGAAATAGTACAATGCCCATTTTTGTAATGGTACCTTTCTCTCTTCAAATGCTTGCCTAGCAGTTCTAAATGCTGAGAGCCCCTGTGTACTAACTTTGGCCTGGCCTGTACATGTGAGTGGATTTATAAAATCATTTTTGTGCAGAGCACAGTGACATGAAACTTATTATTCTGATTCAGGCGGATGTCGAGTTTTGTCGAAATTCAGGGGTAGAGGATGGTAATCGGCTGTAAACTGGGACAAAACTCGCAGTTATTTTTTAGTTCGATCATCTTTAAAGTTAGCTACGTTGATCTGGCTGAGATTTCCTGTGCATGCGTGAATAGCGAAGAGCAAACAACCCCTAACATGGCATCGATATCTGATGAGAGACCAAAAGCGAATGCGCAAAGCAAAATACTTCCGCGGACGACGTCTTGCGTATCTCATCGCTGAGTCGTGATCTGGAGGTCGAAAATGAAAGTGAAGGGAGCAGCATTAGCTGATCGTGGCGCTGAACATGTCCGTGTAGCTAATGCGCCGATGCCAACGTTCACCTGGGAGGACCGCTTCTTACGATGACAAGAGCTACAAGCCAGATTGTGTCACACTGCTGCACGAAGACAGCCAGGCAACTGGCCCACCGCGTATTCATGTTGGTCATTGAGCTGCCCCTGCTGCTGCCAGAGACGCCGAGCGGGCGCCGACCCCAGCCGCGGCATGCAGCAAAAGACATTTTATATTGATTTGTTTTGTGAAACTGTTGCTTTGTGTGCTTTTCAGAAAACTGGAAAAAAATATTCAGCCCTCAAAGAGGCAAAAAGCACTTTAATATCTACTCCTCATTTTGTAATAATTTCCTCAGATTTGTCTATTCATTTGATTTTTTTTTTTAATAAAATTTTGAAATTGTAAAGAGACTTTGTGGACACCCTGTACATTTAGTGATGAAATGTATTGTGCAGGATATGCAATTAATGACGGTATTCAATATTCATTTTATGTTTTGAAGAAGACATCATGAAGGTGTTGTCCACATTCTGACAACCTGCTGTTGAAATCCTGCATTGCTCGACGGAACTTCATCCATCCATCCATCCAGCCATCCTCTTCCGCTTGTCCGAGGTCGGGTCGCGGGGGGCAGCAGCTTGAGCAAGATGCCCAGACTTCCCTCTCCCCCGGCCACTTCTTCTAGCTCTTCCCGGGAGAATCCCAAGGCGTTCCCAGGCCAGCCAAGAGACATAGTCCCTCCAGGGTGTCCTGGGTCTTCCCCGGGGGCCTCCTCCAGGTTGGACGTGCCCGGAACACCTCACCAGGGAGGCGTCCAGGAGGGCATCCTGATCAGATGCCCGAGCCACCTCATCTGACTCCTCTCAATGCGGAGGAGTAGCAGCTCTACTCTGAGTCCCTCCCAGATGATTGAGCTTCTCACCCTATCTTTAAGGGAGAGCCCAGACACCCTGCGGAGAAAACTCATTTCAGCCACTTGTATTCGCGATCTCGTTCTTTCGGTCACTACCCATATCTCATGACCATAGGTGAGGGTAGGAACATAGACTGGTAAATTGAGAGCTTTGCCTTATGGCTCAGCTCCTTTTTCACCACGACAGACCGATGCAGCGCCCGCATCACTGCGGAAGCCGCACCAATCCGCCTGTCGATCTCCCGCTCCATTCTTCCCTCACTTGTGAACAAGACCCCGAGATACTTGAACTCCTCCACTTGGGGCAGGATCTCGACAGAACTTGTTAAGAGGAATGCCAACGATTTTCCTCTTCAATCCTCCTTTTTAGTTCAGCGAAGGTTGCAGGACGTGTGCAGGTACACTTGGCTTTTAAGATGTCCCCACAGGAAAAAAAAATCACAAATGGTGAGATCTGGGGATCTCGGAGGCCATTACATGAAATGATGCGCCTTCTAAACAATTGTCGAGTAGCTGCCATCGATTATCGGGCAGGCAGTATGTGAAGTGGCTCCACCTGGGAACTTCTTCTTTTTTTAAGGCTGAACCCGTTTCTTTGAAATGTTGTAATCGCATGAGCAGACGTGACACGATCGTGATGTCCAAACTGGTAATGATGGTGAAATTTCCTTTGCACAACAGTCACACGGTCATTATTCTTATAAAAGGGTTTCACAGTGAACACTCGTGGCATACTGCTCCATTATAACTAATGGCAAGGCGTTCTAAACGAGGTCACGTTGGTCCCAAACAACTGCTGATGCCCCAGGGTCACCAACACCTGGTTCCAAAATTTCCCGTTTCCCTGCGCCACCCTGTACCTTGAGGAGATGGCACATTTCAACTCAATGAAGTTGACTTGTGACACTCTGGCCTGGCATGTTCTGATCCCAAAGAAAGAAGTCTGAATTGGCGTAAGTCGCCCAGATTTGGGGGTTTTATACGAAATGTGCTGATTTACTTCATGAGGTAGACGTACGTGATAACCAAGAATAGTCGCATCAAATATTTAAAAACCAGAGGAGTGGAGGAACAGTGGGATTGTGCCCATTTATAAGGAGACGGACAATATTCGGGATTGTAGAATCGAGAGGGATAAAGCTGATGTCACGCACAATGAACATTTTGAGAAAGAAACCACCATAGGGGAAGAGCATTTAGGTTTCATGCCAAGGAGAGGAGCAACTGATGCCGTCTTTGCATGGATACAGCTGATAGAGTAGCATCAAGAAAAACAGAAAGGTTTGCATATGGTGTTTATTAATTTGGAGAAGGCCTATGATAGGAGTGCCATGTCAAGTGGTATGGAGGTGCATGAGAGGGAAAGGAGAACCAGAAACGTATGTGAGCATTGGCCAGGATATTTATGAGGGATTAACAGACACAATCCCAATTAGAAGAGGTCTGCACCAAGGATCTTCTTGACATCCTTAGCTCTTTATGGATGTGAAAAGACCAATTCCATTGGTGCAGGCATTTTGCGGATGACATTATGTTGTGTAGCCCCAGAAAAGAGGAAATGGAGAGGAAGTTGCAAGAATAGAGAAGGGCTTTAGAAGATAGAGGGTTGACTAGAAATAGGAAGAAGATAAAACATACGAGGTTTAGGATTCAGAAGTTAGCAGGCAGGGAGAGCGATTGGAAAGAATGGATAAGTTTAAATATCTAGGATGAGTGGTAGCTCAAGATGGAAAGCTAGATGCAGAGATGACCCAAAGAGTGCAGTGTGAGTGGAGAAATTGGAAGAGGGCATCAAGAGAAGTTATTGTATGATATGAAGAATTAAGGTAAGGTTTTTAAGACCAGCAATGAGGTATGGAGCTGAGACATGAGCAATAAATGGTACACAAGAGAAGCTGGTTGAGCCAGAAATGAGAATGTGGAGATCAATGTGTAGAGTTACAAATAAGGATAGAATAAGAAATGAAACCATCAGAGGTTCAACAAAACTGGGAGAGACATCAAAGGAAGTACAAGAAGGCAGGTTGAAGTGGTATGGACATGTGATTAGGAGACCCCATGAATATGTGGGTAAAGGAGTGATGGGAATGGAAGTACAGGGGAAGAGAAAGCTAAAGTGGAGCTGGACGGATAAAGTAAAAGAAGATCTGAAGAAAAAAAAGGGGTCTGACTGGGGAGGAGGTGCAGGACCGAACTGTGTGGAGAAGGTTGATCAGACACATGGACCCCACATAGAAGTGGGAAAACGATAAAGTAGATTAAAATGTGTGATTTTATTTAGTGTTTAAAGTCTCTATTACTATCAAGAATATATAAATATATATACAGTACTGTGCAAAAGTTTTAGGCAGGTGTAGAAAAAATGCTGTAAACAAAGAATGCTTTCAGAAAATGGAAGTGTTAATCAGTTATTTTTATCAATCAACAAAATGCAGTGAATGAGCAAAAGAGAAATCTAGATCAAATCAATATTTGGTGTGACCACCCTTTGCCTTCAAAGCAGCATCAATTCTTCAAGGTACACTTGCACACAGGTTTTGAAGGAACTCAGCTGGTAGGTTGTTCCAAACATCTTGGAGAACTAACCACAGATCTTCTGCTGATGTAGGCTTCCTCACATCCTTCTGTCTCTTCATGTAATCCCAGACACACTCGATGATGTTGAGTTCAGGGCTCTGTGGGGCCATACCATCACTTCCAGGACTTATTGTTCTTCTTTACGCTGAAGATAGTTCTTAATGACTTTGGCTGTATGTTTGTGGTCGTTGTCCTGCTGCAGAATAAATTTGGGGCCAATCATACGCCTCCCTGATGGTAGTGCATGATGGATAAGTATCTGCCTGTATTTCTCAGCATTGAGAACACCATTAATCCTGACCAAATCTCCAACTCCATTTGTAGAAACGCAGCCCCAAACGTTCAAGGAACCTCCACCATGCTTCACTGTTGCCTGCAGACACTCATTATCGTACCGCTCTCCAGCCCTTCGACGAACAAACTGCCTTCTGCTACAGCCAAATATTTCAAATGTTGACTACTCATCAGTCCAGAGAACCTGCTGCCATTTTTCTGCGCCCCAGTTCCTATGTTTTGGTGCATACGTGAGTCGCTTGGCCTTGTTTCCACGTCGGAGGTATGGCTTTTTGGCTGCAACTCTTCCATGAAGACCACTTCTGGCCAGACTTCTCCGGACAGTAGATGTGTGTACCTGGGTCCCACTGGTTTCTGCCAGTTCTGAGCTGATGGCACTGCTGGACATCTTCTGATTTTGAAGGGTAATAAGCTTGATGTGTCTTTCATCTGCTGCACTAAGTTTCCTTGGCTGACCACTGTGTCTACGATCCTCAATGTTGCCCATTTCTTTGTTCTTCTTCAAAAGAGCTTGAACAGCACATCTTGAAAGCCCAGTCTGCTTTGAGATCTTTGTCTGGGAGAGACCTTGCTGATGCAGTAGAAACTACCTTGTGTCTTGTTGCTGTGCTCAATCTTGCATGACATGAAACTGTCTTCCACAACCTCACCTGTTTCTGTTTCTGTTTATGACTGTGTTTCAACCTACGTGTGACATTGATGATCATTAGCACCTCCATCCATCCATCCATTTTCCAACCCGCTGAATCCAAACACAGGGTCACGGGGGTCTGCTGGAGCCAATCCCAGCCAACACGGGGGCACAAGGCAGGAACCAATCCTGGGCAGGGTGCCAACCCACCGCAGGACACACAAACACACCCACAGACCAAGCACACACCAGGGCCAATTTAGAATTGCCAATCCACCTAACTTGCATTTCTTTGGACTGTGGGAGGAAACCGGAGCGCCCGGAGGAAACCCATGTAGACACGGGGAGAACATGCAAACTCCACGCAGGGAGGACCCGGGAAGCGAACCCAGGTCCCCAGGTCCTCCCAACTGCGAGGCAGCAGCGCTACTCACTGCGCCACCGTGCCGCCTCATTAGCACCTGTTTAGTAGAATTGTTTGATCAAACACCTGACTAGAATCCAACAAAATCCCTGACTTTGTGCAAGTGTACTTATAAGAATTGATGCTGGTTTGAAGGCAAAAGGTAGTAACACCAAATATTGATTTGATTTAGATTTCTCTTTTGTTCACTCACTTTGCATTTTGTAAATTGATAACAATAAACAATCATTATTTATATTTCTGAAAGCATTCTTTGTTTACAGCATTTTTCACACCTGCTTAAAACTTTTGCACAGTACTGTATGTATGTATGTATGTATGTATGTATGTATGTATGTATGTATGTATATGTATATAATATATATATATATATATATTAATTCCCCCCCCCCAACAAAAGTTCATAGGGGGCTATCTCCCTGTATTCAAATGTTAATGCCTTGAAATGTAAACCTGTGCTACATCTTCACAGATCTGACCATCTTACTGCCACCTACAAGCCTGTTATCAAATTATCTCTATCTCTATCTCTCTATCTTTTGATAACGGTGCTTTTTATGAATTCCATACAAAATGGCATGTAGCAGAAACATTTGAATTGCATTTGTCATTTCAGAAGATGGTCCATCACAAACATTTGCAGTAATGCCTTTTTACTACTACAAATGTTTGTGATGCATCATATGTTGGAATGGCAAGTGCAATGCATTTTATTGCAAAAAATTGTAATGCGCCATCTGTTGGAATGACAAATGCAATGCATTTTATTGCTAAAAATTTTGATGCGCCATCTGTTGGAATGACAAATGCAATGCATTTTACTACTGAAAATTGTGACGCGTCATCTGTTGGAATGACAAATGCAATGCATTTTACTACTGAAAATTGTGACGCGTCATCTGTTGGAATGACAAATGCAATGCATTTTACTACTGAAAATTGTGACGCGTCATCTGTTGGAATGACAAATGCAATGCATTTTACTACTGAAAATTGTGACGCGTCATCTGTTGGAATGACAAATGCAATGCATTTTACTACTGAAAATTGTGACGCGCCATCTGTTGGAATGACAAATGCAATGCATTTTACTACTGAAAATTGTGACGCGCCATCTGTTGGAATGAACAAATGCAATGCATTTTACTACTGAAAATTGTGACGCGTCATCTGTTGGAATGACAAATGCAATGCATTTTACTACTGAAAATTGTGACGCGCCATCTGTTGGAATGACAAATGCAATGCATTTTACTACTGAAAATTGTGATGCGTCATCTGTTGGAATGACAAATGCAATGCATTTTACTACTGAAAATTGTGACGTGTCATCTGTTGGAATGACAAATGCAATGCATTTTATTACTGCAAATGATTTTTGATACGCCTTATTTTGGAATGACAAAGACACAGCAACCAGACGGACAACACAGACAGACAGACAGACACTTCATTTCACTTCTTCAGTGCATCCCAAACACTTCCACCCTTTAAATCTGACCGGGGGTGACCAACACTGCCGGCTGAATGGCTTTTGGTATTCAGATTCAAACTGTGAATATTTTGGGATGCTGGATTTCACATTAAATATTCATTATTCACATATCATTAATATGCACCTTGCAAGCTAAAAGTACCTGCACTGCAGCAATTACTGTAGCCTCTGTTAAAACAACACAGACAATGTATCTGTCGAAGAGCTTTAGAAATGGAAAATTATGTGAGTGTCGCCCAGCTTGAGCCAATGATAATACATTATGGGTGAGGTAGCACCTTAGTAATTAATAACGGCTTTAACATAAATTTTCTCTTTGCTTTTTTTTAACCAATTCTTTTAATGCAATATTTGTGCAGACCTGAAATGAAGAGTGGATAATAAATTACCTTCAATAAGGCCAGTGTAAAGGGTCAAGAGCTCTGAATTTCCAATAAATGCACAATATTGAAAAAAAAAAACCCACCATTTTTGCTGGTAGCTTCATAAATCCCGGTCACAGACGCTAACCTCTTTAGTGACAAACTCGGTCGCCATCACTCATCAGCAGCCGAAGGAGACGAACATTGTGTCATCTGCCTCCTACACGCACTCTCTTTGTGATGTTCCTATTGTTTTTAGCAATATTAAAAAAAATAAAAAGTGAACTTACTAATTAGCTGATGCACAATGAATTACTGCCGGCAGGGTGAAGAACAAATATGACAAAAGACCCTTGAGTCACTCAACTGACAAGAGGGTTGAAAACAGATAATGAAATAACTGAGCTCTGACCTTAAAATGAAGTCATGCGACTGGGCAGGGGGAGCAGTGGAGCACGTTGTCAAAGTGGGCTTCATATTGAATAACTGAGATCAGGGTTGGGGGGGGGGGGTCACCCCTCATGTACAGCGGATTAAGAACGTATTCAGACCACTTAAAATGGGTTTATAAAAAGGTGCACACGTTTAATAAAAGTAAAAACCTATGAAAGAGCGATTTCAGAAGTATTCAGACCCTTAATGCGGTACTTTGCAGAAAAGCCTCTTTGGCAGCAATTCCAGGTTCATGTCTTCTTGGTTAAGTCTCCACAAGCTTTGCACACCTGGTTTTGGGCAGTTTATCTCATTCTTCCTGGCAGATTCTCTCTCTGAAGCTCTGTTAGATTGGATAGGATGCGTCTTTAAACTGCCATCTTTAGGTCTCATCACTCACGTTCTGTGGCAGTGCTTCTCAGCCAATGGGTCACGACCCACTTTGGGGTCACACTGGCACGGGTGTCGAACTCCGGTCCTGGATGGCCGCAGTGGCTGCAGGATTTCATTCTAATCCTCTTCTTGATTAGTGACCAGTTGTTGCTGCTAATTAACTTTGTGTCAATTGACTTATGATAGTTAGAATTGGATACTAACCCTCACCTATTCTGTTTCTCTTCTCGGAACTCAAATGTGGCACTTGGTGCCACGGCCCACCTGCCAGGTTATTTTTGCCTGCCTAAGGTAAAGTCATCCCTGATGGTGGATTGCAGGAATCGTGAGAAAGAGGGGTCCTTTCATCGATTTGGCTGGCCCAGCGCTGTTTCAGCCGTGGAATGGCCAAATGAGGGAGGCAGCTTGATGGATGAGGTCTCCAGGAGTCTGAAATTATTCAAATCATATTATGTGATATCATCTACTGTTAAATTCTGCTCCGTACTTCTAAAAATTTTAAAATTTTTTATTGAGGATTTGTTCTGTTCTGTGTACTGCATTGTATTGTATTGACCTTCTTTTGACACCCACTGCATGCCCAACCTACCTGGAAAGGGGTCTCTCTTTGAACTGCCTTTCCCGAGGTTTCTTCCATTTTTCCATACTAGGTTTTTTTTGGGAGTTTTTTCCTTGTCTTCTTAGAGAGTCAAGGCTGGGGGGCTGTCAAGAGGCAGGACTTGTTAAAGCCCATTGCGGCACTTCCTGTGTGATTTTGGGCTATACAAAAATAAACTGTATTGTATTGTATTGTACTTGACTCAGACCCCTCAATTGTCTCTGTGTTCCATTATTATTTGGCTGCTAATTATGGAAAAAAAAGTGTGCCGCCACGTGACCAGCTCACCTGTGGCCATCACACAATATCTGAAAATATATCAAATCCAACGTCTGTCTATGTCTGCTTTTCACAAGAGAACTACTTAACGCATTTAGATTGGGTTTTTTTTATAGAATTTGCTTGAACATTCTGGTTGATTTTTGCAACTTCTCTCATCGCACTAAGAATCAGAGTTTGCTTGCTGGAGCGATATATTCGCGCTAATCTGAGACAGAGGCTGTGGGCCGAGGGGAGGAGCGTGGGACCCTCCTCACTCACACGCCAGCTTCGGGATGTACCTTACCTCCGCTTAGCTAGCGAACGACAGAACTACTTAACAGATTTAGATCGGGTTTCTTTCTAGAATTTGCTTGAACATTCCGGCTGATTTTGCAACTTCTCTCATTGCGCTAAGAATCAGAGTTTGCTTGCAGAAGCAATAAATACGCACTAATCTGAGAGAGATGCAGAGGTCCGAGGGAGGAGCACGGGACCCTCCTCACTCACGCACCAGCTTCAGCGTGTACCTTACAGTACCTCCACTTAGCTAGCAAACGAGAGAACTACTTGACGGATTTAGATTGGGTTTTCTTCTAGAATTTGCTTGAACATTCCGGTTGATTTTTGCAACTTCTCTCATTGTACTTAAAATCATAGTTCACTTGCAGGAGCGATTATATTCGCGCTAATCCGAGAGAGAGAGAGGCTGCAGGCTGAGGGGAGGGAGAAGCATGACGTCAGGAGTGGGCCCTTCTCACTGTCCTGTTTCACTACTACGCGGGTGGAACTGTGGGGGACTGCTAGTTAATAATACAAAAGGGGAGTAATAGAGAACTTTACCAAGAAGAAGCAAACCCAACTGAACATCTCTGGAGAGAGACCCGAAAACAGCCACCCACCGATGGTCTCCATCCATCCTGACAGAGCTTGAGAGGATCTGCATAGAAGAACGGCAGAAAATAATCGCCACAGTCCAGGTGTGTGAAGCTTGTAACTAGATTACTGTAACGCACTCCTCTCAGGACCACCCAAAAAAGACATCAATCGATTGCAACGAGTGCAGAATGCAGCTGCAAGAATCTTAACTAGGAAAAGAAAATCTGAGCACATCACACCAGTCTTAGCGTCACTACACTGGTTACCCGTGTCATTTAGAATACTGCTGATGGTTTACAAAGCCTTAAATCATCTCACTCCATTGTATATTTCAGAATGCCTCTCACCTTACACTCCAAATCGTAACCTTAGATCTTTTAAATGAGGGTGTGCTTAGAATTCCAAGAGCTAAACTTAAAAGAAGTGGTGAGGCGGCCTTCTGCTGTTAGGTACCTAATATCTGGAATAGCGGACTGATAGAAATTCGCCACTCTAATGCGGTGGAGCACTTTAAAACACTGCTGAAAACACATTACTCATAGCTTCTTCTTAATCACTGATGCTCTGTATATTTGATTAATTATCATTATTATTATAAATGGCGGCTCCGTAATCCGTACTAACCCCTACTTTCTCTTCTGTTTTTTTGTGGTGGTGATCGCACCATCACCACCTGATCAAAGCACCGTGATGTTTGTCCATTGATGGATCGAAGGCCGAAACTCCCCATGACTGTCACCATCAAGTTCTTCCATGTGAACCCTAAATACCATGATGAGTGATTGAGGTCATTGATGTCAGGTAGAATGCCTAGAGTGGGCCGGGTGGTCTCGTGGCTTTGGAATCCCTGCAGATTTTATTTTTTCTCCAGCCGTCTGGAGTTTTTTTTTGTTGTTTTTGTCCTCCTTGGCCATCGGTCCTTCCTTTTATTCCATGTTAATTAGTGTTCCCTAATTTTAATTATTTATTTTGCCTTTTTTCTCTTTCTTCATCATGTAAAGCACTTTGAGCTTCATCACTTGTATGAAAATGTGCTATAGAAATAAATGTTGCTGTTGTCAGACCCAAGAAGACCCTGGGTTGGATCTATCAAAGGGGGGCTTCAATGAAACACTGAGTGAAGAGTCTGAATACTTTTGTCAGTGGGATCCATCCATCCATTATCTAACCTGCTATATCGTAACTACAGGGTCATGGGGGGTCTGCTGGAGCCAATCCCAGCCAACACAGGGCGGAAAGCAGGAAACAAACCCTGGGCAGGGCGCCAGCCCACCACAGGGCACACACACCCACCAAGCACACACCAGGGACAATTTAGAATCGCTAATGCACCTAAATTGTCCCTAGTGTGGGTGTGTTTGTGGGTTGGCACCCTGCATAGGATTAGTTCCTGCCTTGTGCCCTGTGTTGGCTGGGATTGGCTCCAGCAGACCCCCATGACCCTGTGTTCGGATTCAGCGGGATGGAAAATGGATGGATGGATGCACCTAACCTGCATGTCTGTGGGAGGAAACCCATGCAGGCACGGGGAGAACATGCAAACTCCGCACAGGGAGGACCCGGGAAGCGAACCCAGGTGCCCTTACTGCAATGCAGCAGCTCTACCAACTGCGCCACCGTGCCAGTGGGATATTTCAATTAATTTTCTATAAACTTGAAAAAAATGTTTAAATGATTTTGCATCTTCATTCTGAAGTATTGAGTGTTGGTTGCTGAGGGGAAAAAAATAATTTTTTTAAATAATTTCATCAGGAGGCTGCAACAGAACAAAATGTGGAAAAATTAAAGGCACTGTACATGTTGGTACTTTTTAATGTCTTGTAGTTGCTCATTCATAACTAACGGTATATTCTTACTATATTTACCCCCTTGTTGTATTCTTTTATTTTGTATTTCATCTTCACCCGGATTAATACTTTATTTTTTATTTTATTTTTTTTCATGTTGAACCTCTCCTCCTCCTCCTCCTCCTCATCAACATGTCATCTTCCTCTAGTGTGCAGATCAGGGTTATTTTTGTGGTTCAGGGAATGTTCGTAGGGTGGATTCATTTGTCACGGCACACGGTATTTCTTTGATATTAATAACAATATTTTTCATAATAATTGACATTGCATTGTTGGGGTGCAGCTGTCAAAGCTTCAGTAGATTTTCAAATTGCTTTAATTGGCCTAATTGCATGTGTTGGAGGCAGGTAGGCAATTAGGACTAATTAAGGTCAGAATGGGCTCAGGAGGGCTGGCTGCATTTAGAAGGAAGTGCCTGAGAAGAAGAGGCAGGCAGGCAGGCAGGGAAGAGCCTGAGGAAGAAGTGCCTCGTGTGAGCGACAGTCCAGGTAGGGGAGTAATAGTATCCAGAAGGACACTCGGAGGATTTATGGTGATGCCACTTAATGTCTAAAGGGGGGTAGTTGGAGTGAGTAGAAGGTCACTCCAAAAACAAGATGCAATATGTCCAAAGCAAGACGGGATCTGTGGAGTCTCCAGTAGCCGTAGGAAGAGTGGGCCTTGTGGCTGTTTTGGTGTGTAGTCAGGCCCCTTTAACGCAGACCTGCTTCATGTTGCCTGCTAATGGCATCAATGGCCCACTCGTTCACTAATTAACACATTGGCTGCTACAATGAAAATAGACGCATTTGTTCCTAATGCCAATGTAAAAGCAGGATGTTATTTTAATACACTAAGTGCATTTTGTAGTTCGTAAAACTCACAATAAAATTGGAATTTCTTCAGAGCAATGGTTTTCGGACTCTCTGGCAAGTGGACCCCGTTTCAAAAAAGTTAACCCGAGGCTAACCTTCCAGGTTCCTCTTATATTTTCGAGTCGCTTGTTTTATTGATGATCGATCCACCTTCCAGTTTGGAAAACGAGAGACCCGTATCATCATCGGGGTTCCGGGTTTAAAGCGGGAAGAACTTTGTGGACTGGTGATTTTACATAACATAGCCTATGTGGACTGGCGTCGCACATTAATAGCTTTTACGTGGCCTGGCCTGCCATTTCACGGACGGAGAGGAACACAGCACCAGAGAAAACCAAAAATAAGATGGGGTAGGATCAGATAGCATACACTTTATCCCCAAGAGGAGATTAAAATATAAAAGAAATTCAAGGAAAGGAAAAAAAAACTTTCATATATAGATGGTTTCCCCTCTGCTCACTTAGCTCGCCAGCCACTTTGCGTCTCTGCCTCTCGTGTTGTGAAGAGGAGGGCTGAACGCACCCCAAGGAGATGTGGTCGCGCCTCCAAAACCCCCTCTTAAACGGCGATGCCATGGGAAACAAATGCAGATTTTTTTTTTTTTACCTCCTCTTTGCTCGATCAGCTGCTGGCTTGCTGCCGTGCCATGTGATCAGAATCTCGCGCGGCGCTTCAAAACATTTAAAAGCCTGTACAGCAGCTGTCCTACTCTTTGTCTTTTATTTCCGGCCCCGGGCGTGGTTACATTTTTTGGCGCACAGTCTCATCTCACGGGACAGAGTAGAACATCATAAAGGATTCAAAAACATTGGCGCAGTACACATGCAGAGCAGGTTAGAGATAATGGAAGTACGAAAATTCGAAAGTCTCATAAAAATGATAGTAAAGATCGCATTGGCGCAAACAAATGGAAATTATTACTCGGTGAAATAACGGAAACTGCAAAAAGAGATCGAATATATTGTTCAGACTGAAACTTTAAGTCGGAGACTTGTAGATCATCTAATTCATGTTGCCATCAAAGAAAAGTAGTATTTCTTCCCAATGAAGAGGCATATCTGCGAGAATTAAAAGATTTGTTGTTTGTGAACGGCAGAGACATGAAGTTGCTGGCACGTAGCGCAGGCAGGGGGGGTTGACGAACGAAGCAAGCAGGATCCGCCGTGGCAACCCCCGAACAGGAGCAGCCGAAAGAAGAAGAAGAAGATATACATATATATTCATAGCATTTTTAGTCTGAAACGCAATCTGATTGTATGGGTGGTTACCTACCAGGTAATGCATGTGGCTGGTCTGCAAGTCGGCAAACATCCGCCACACCCTTCTCAGTTGCGAGAAGCAGATCACAGAATGTTACATAGTTTACTGTCAAATAATGCAAAGAGTACGCGACACGTGTTGCGCCCTTATTTGGGCTCATCGGGCGTACACACTCCACTGCACCCCTCGCGGGGGTCGAACCTCGGATGTCAACGTCAGAAGCGAATCCTTTTTACACTCCGCCATGGCGTGTGGTTCGTTTATTTGACAGCCTGGAGGCTTCTGACGTTGACATTCTGAGGTTCGACCCCCGCGAGGGGTGCAGTGGAGTGTGTACGCCCGATGAGCCCAAATAAGGGCGCAACACGTGTTGCGTACTCTTTGCATTATTTGACAGTTAAATATATAATATATTAGCAGCTGGACATCCACAAAGGGAGAAAAAATGAATCGCGTATCATAAAGTAGTTTTTATTCCTCAGCTTTCAGCCCCTACCAGGAGCCTTCATCAGAGGATAAAGCCATCTCCAGCTGCTAATATGCAAACTGTATCACAGACCTTTGCTTCTATATATATATATATATACTCCTTATTCCAAAATGGATTAAATTCATTTTTTTCCTCAGAATTCTACACACAACATCCCATAATGACAACGTGAAAAAAGTTTACTTGAGGTTTTTGCAAATTTATTAAAAATAAAAGAACTGATAAATCCCATGTCCATAAGTATTCACAGCCTTTGCTCGATACTTTGTCGATGCACCTTTGGCAGCAATTCCAGCCTCAAGTCTTGTTGAATATGATGCCACAAGCTTGGCACACCTATCCTTGGCCAGTTTCGCCCATTCCTCTTTGCAGCACCTCTCAAGCTCCATCAGGTTGGATGGGAAGCGTCGGTGCACAGCCATTTTAAGATCTCTCCAGAGATGTTCAATCAGACTCAAGTCTGGGCTCTGGCTGGGCCACTCAAGGACATTCACAGAGTTGTCCTGAAGCCACTCCTTTGATATCTTGGCTGTGTGCTTAGGGTCGTTGTCCTGCTGAAAGATGAACTGTCGCCCCAGTCTGAGGTCAAGAGTGCTCTGGAGCAGGTTTTCATCCAGGATGTCTCTGTACATTGTTGCAGTCATCTTTCCCTTTATCCTGACTAGTCTCCCAGTCCCTGCCGCTGAAAATCATCCCCACAGCATGATGCTACCACCACCGTGCTTCACTGTAGGGATGGTATTGGCCTGGTGATGAGCGGTGCCTGGTTTCCTCTAAACATGACGCCTGGCATTCACACCAAAGAGTTCAATCTTTGTCTCATCAGACCAGAGAATTTTCTTTCTCATGGTCTGAGAGTCCTTCAGGTGCCTTTTGGCAAACTCCAGGCGGGCTGCCATGTGCCTTTTACTAAGGAGTGGCTTCCTTCTGGCCACTCTACCATACAGGCCTGATTGGTGGATTGCTGCAGAGATGGTTGTCCTTCTGGAAGGTTCTCCTCTCTCCACAGAGGACCTCTGGAGCTATGACAGAGTGACCATTGGGTTCTTGGTCACCTCCCTGACTAAGGCCCTTCTCCCCCCGATTGCTCAGTTTAGATGGTCGGCCAGCTCTAGGAAGAGTCCTGGTGGTTTCGAACTTCTTCCACTTACGGATGATGGAGGCCACTGTGCTCATTGGGACCTTCAAAGCAGCAGAAATTTTTCTGTAACCTTCCCCAGATTTGTGCCTCGAGACAATCCTGTCTCAGAGGTCTACAGACAATTCCTTTGACTTCATGCTTGGTTTGTGCTCTGACATGAACTGTCAACTGTGGGACCTTCTATAGACAGGTGTGTGCCTTTCCAAATCATGTCCAGTCAACTGAATTTACCACAGGTGGAATCCAATGAAGCTGCAGAAACATCTCAAGGATGATCAGGGGAAACAGGATGCACCTGAGCTCAATTTTGAGCTTCATGGCAAAGGCAGTGAATACTTATGTACATGGGATTTCTCAGTTTTTTTATTTTTTAATAAATTTGCCAAAACCTCAAGGAAACTTTTTCCATGTTGTCATTATGGGGTGTTGTGTGTAGAATTCTGAGGAAAAAAATGAATTTAATCCATTTTGGAATAAGGCTGTAAGATAACAAAATGTGGAAAAAATGATGCACTGTGTGTGTGTGTGTGTGTGTGTGTGTATATATATATATCTATATATATATATGTATATATATATATAGATATGTAGGTATAGATATAGATAGATAGATATCTATATATCCTCTTTATTAAAACCCCTGTGTGCGTCCAGTGTCCGTGTGTGTCTTCTGGTGAAGTGCATATGTGCGGAGCACGGTGCGATGCTTCAAAGGCCGCCTGACGCGTCACACAAGACAGAGAGGGCGGGACCTATAAAATATCGTGCGGCCGATACAATCGGATTTCGGTAAATGAGGTAAGACCTAAAAGATAAAACACGAAAAATCCAATCGGGTACTGAGACGCGGAGACCAGCTTCCCCATTGTTGTGCAAGTGTTCTCTCTAAGGATGTCAGAGTTGCGATTAAGAAGCTTGGCCCGGTACAGTGTCAGTCGTTGAAGGGATTTTTCTAAATATATGAATTTTCATGATATTACAATACGATGACTTTTAAAAGTAGATTTATTTTCGCGCACATTAAATCAGTTGCTGGGGAGAATCTGCTGATTGGCCACTGTTGTGACAGAAAATTAAACGCGTATTATGGACAGCAAAGCCAGTATTACTGTCAGAGAAAATTACAGGCATTTTATGGAAAAAATTTAATGAGTTAAAAGGCCCCTTGCCATTTAATATAGACTGTTCCTACGAATGTTTATGGACTACTGTTCTAGCGCCCGTTATTGTAATATATGATATAGATATTGATTGATTGATTGTAATCTGTGTGGGAGTCAGGATTCTGACTGGGTTTTAGGGGATCAAATCCAAATCACTTGATGACATGCAAATCAGTTTATAACTTTTATGTAATGTTTTTTTTTTTTCTGTATTTGTGGTTGGTATTCTGTCTCTCTCCATTAAAATGAAGCTGCCATAAAAATGAGAAACTGTTCATTTCTTTGTAAGTGAGCACACGTACAAATTCAGCAGGGGATCAAATACTTATTTCCCCCCACTGTATCTGGCAAAAGAAAAGAAAGAAGAAGATGTGCTTTTTTTGAGTCCGTACATCCATTCTCTATAAAAACATAAGGTGGACATTATTTATTTATTTATTTATTTTTGTCCATTACTGCATACAACATGGGGGTCTTGATCATTTCTGGGTGGAGTATTCCTTTAATAAAAAGAGTTTGTAAGAGTCCAACACAGGGAGACAATTGAGTTCTAGTCCTGACAAACCCGTTGGTCGTTTCTTGCTAGTCCATGTTACTGCACTCCATGTGTGTTTGAAAGTTGGGGTCCTTGTAAAATAAAGGGTGAAAACTATTGATCTTCAGCCGCTGCATTTTTAATTTTTTTTGCTGCTGGTATGTCCTTTGCCCCCATGACTCACTTGTGGCTTTTCCAAATTGCATTTCTCAGGCGACGCTTTGTCTGCTCAGATTTCATACATGCATTTAAATGGCTGATTAATAGCTGTGGAGAGTCTGATGGCAGGGAGTGAAGAACTCGCAAGAAAGCGGCTAATAAGATGGTGTTCCCTTCGCCCCAATAGATGAGGGGGGGTGCCCACACAACCCTGGGTTTATGTGTCGCAGCAAGAAAAAGGAATGGATGTCAAATACCTTATATCTCTAAAAAAAACATTGTCCGAGCTGCTTAGTCCAATTCAGTGTAGCGGGGAGCCGAAGCCTACGACAGCAGGACAGGGCATACAAGGCAACAATGGATGACGTCTCCAATTGCTATTTTGCCCACCCAGTATCCCATTATGACAAAGTGAAAACCTCTTTTCATAAAGGTTTACTGTAATCCCTCATTCCTAGAAGTATTCAGACTCCAATCTGTGCTCATTTGCCTCCTGTTTGCTTTCATTCTTCTTGAGATGTTTCTAGAACCTGATTAGGAGTCCACTTTTGGCAAACTGACATTGTTAATTAAGACCCACATGTCCTGTAGATGTGCAGAGAAGGTCTAACAGTTCATACTGCATGTCAGGACCAAAACCAAGCCATCCAGTCCAAGGAACTCTCTGTGGACCTCCATGATTGATTTGTGACGAGGTATAGATCAGGTCAAAGCACATTAGTATCAAGAACTCTGAAATGTAAGAAGTTTGGAAGCAGCAGGGCCCATCCTAGAGTGGGCTGTCCATCCAAGCTGAGTACCCCAGCAAGAAGGGCCTTCCTTGGTCATGGAGCTGACCGAGAACCCAAGAGTCACTCTCACAGAACTTCAGAAGTCTCTAGCTGAGCCTCTCGAAAGGATGAGCATCTCGGAAACACTCCATCAATCAGGTGTTTATGGTAGAGGGGCCAGATGGATGCCAACAGACAATCGGAGGACCCTGAGAACATCAGGAATAAGTCTCTCTGGTCTGATGAGCTAAAATTCTAAATCTTTAAGGAGAACTTCAAGTACTGTGGTTGGTGATGTTCATGCATTGATCGTCGCCTGCCTAATACCATTCATACGGTGAAGCCTGAACAAGGAAGAAGAATAAAAGGCTGCGAACTGTGCTTGGATACTGTGCTGTGGGGGGAGAGAGACAAAACTCCCTCACAGCTGTGTTGTGTGGCAAACTTGTGTCTGCCTGTCTGTATCGGGTTGGGGCGGCTGTACCCGCCCCGGTGGTCCATACCACAGAGACTTGGAAGTCGGAATTGCTGTCATAGAGACTTCAACAAAGTATGGCATTAAGGGTCTGAATACTTCTATGAAGGGAAGATTTCGGGTTTTGATTTGTAATAAATTTGCAAACCAAACATGTTTTCATTTTGTTATTATGGGGTATACTGATGGGGGGGAAAAGCGGCATGGTGGCGCAGTGGGTAGCGCTGCTGCCTCGCAGTTGGGAGACCTGGGGACCTGGGTTCGCTTCCTGGGTCCTCCCTGCGTGGAGTTTGCATGTTCTCCCCGTGTCTGCGTGGGTTTCCTCCCACAGTCCAAAGACATGCAGGTTAGGTGGATTGGCGATTCTGAATTGGCCCTGGTGTGTGCTTGGTGTGTGGGTGTGTGTCCTGCGGTGGGTTGGCACCCTGCCCGGGATTAGTTCCTACCTTGTGCCCTATGTTGACTGGGATTGGCTCCAGCAGACCCCCCCCGTGACCTTGTGTTCAGATTCAGCGGGTTGGAAAATGGATGGATGGATGGGACACCAAGGCTGTCCGAGAGGCACTTACAGTGGTGTGAAAAACTATTTGCCCCCTTCCTGATTTCTTATTCTTTTGCATGTTTGTCACACAAAATGTTTCTGATCATCAAACACATTTAACCATTAGTCAAATATAACACAAGTAAACACAAAATGCAGTTTTTAAATGATGGTTTTTATTATTTAGGGAGAAAAAAAATCCAAACCTACATGGCCCTGTGTGAAAAAGTAATTGCCCCCTTGTTAAAAAATAACCTAACTGTGGTGTATCACACCTGAGTTCAATTTCCGTAGCCACCCCCAGGCCTGATTACTGCCACACCTGTTTCAATCAAGAAATCACTTAAATAGGAGCTGCCTGACACAGAGAAGTAGACCAAAAGCACCTCAAAAGCTAGACATCATGCCAAGATCCAAAGAAATTCAGGAACAAATGAGAACAGAAGTAATTGAGATCTATCAGTCTGGTAAAGGTTATAAAGCCATTTCTAAAGCTTTGGGACTCCAGCGAACCACAGTGAGAGCCATTATCCACAAATGGCAAAAACATGGAACAGTGGTGAACCTTCCCAGGAGTGGCCGGCCGACCAAAATTACCCCAAGAGCGCAGAGACGACTCATCTGAGAGGTCACAAAAGACCCCAGGACAACGTCTAAAGAACTGCAGGCCTCACTTGCCTCAATTAAGGTCAGTGTTCACGACTCCACCATAAGAAAGAGACTGGGCAAAAACGGCCTGCATGGCAGATTTCCAAGACGCAAACCACTGTTAAGCAAAAAGAACATTAGGGCTCGTCTCAATTTTGCTAAGAAACATCTCAATGATTGCCAAGACTTTTGGGAAAATACCTTGTGGACTGATGAGACAAAAGTTGAACTTTTTGGAAGGCAAATGTCCCGTTACATCTGGCGTAAAAGGAACACAGCATTTCAGAAAAAGAACATCATACCAACAGTAAAATATGGTGGTGGTAGTGTGATGGTCTGGGGTTGTTTTGCTGCTTCAGGACCTGGAAGGCTTGCTGTGATAGATGGAACCATGAATTCTACTGTCTACCAAAAAATCCTGAAGGAGAGGACAATGACCCAAAACACACCAGCAAATCCACCTCTGAATGGCTGAAGAAAAACAAAATGAAGACTTTGGAGTGGCCTAGTCAAAGTCCTGACCTGAATCCAATTGAGATGCTATGGCATGACCTTAAAAAGGCGGTTCATGCTAGAAAACCCTCAAATAAAGCTGAATTACAACAATTTTGCAAAGATGAGTGGGCCAAAATTCCTCCAGAGCGCTGTAAAAGACTCATTGCAAGTTATCGCAAACGCTTGATTGCAGTTATTGCTGCTAAGGGTGGCCCAACCAGTTATTAGGTTCAGGGGGCAATTACTTTTTCACACAGGGCCATGTAGGTTTGGATTTTTTTTTCTCCCTAAATAATAAAAACCACCATTTACAAACTGCATTTTGTGTTTACTTGTGTTATATTTGACTAATGGTTAAATGTGTTTGATGATCAGAAACATTTTGTGTGACAAATGCAAAAGAATAAGAAATCAGGAAGGGGGCAAATAGTTTTTCACACCACTGTAAAAATGTTTGTCCAGAATGATGTTAGTTTGGTGCAGGCCCAGAACATGTGACCCAGTGAGGCTGGAGCTTGATTGCAGCGTTCACAGGTTGGATCTTGCCCTGGAAACATTTTGGACAATTTCAAGCGAGACAGATGTGCTCGATATAGAATTTTGAGCTGAATAATTGTATGCTTTGCGCATATTGATAATTATTATAATTTATTAGATGGCTTTATCAAAGGTGACTTACAAAAGCAAGTTATTATACATTATCATCGGGAAAGCCGACCATAGCAAGCCAGAAGTAGTATTGGGTACAAACCGGACAACACTTTAACTTGGTAGGGAAAAAACAAGCACAAGTTATGCCCACAATAAATGCATTGCTTTATCAAACCCACCAAGGTTCTCACTATGCCGAGTTTCTTTCATTCTGTGTTCAGATTCAGCGGGCTGGAAAATGGATGATAGGGGAAAAAAATCTACAACACACTAAAGAAAGTGAACGGGTCTGAATGAACTTTACATGATGAAGAAAGAGAAATACAGACGACATTAAAATTAGGGAACTTTAATTAACATAGAATAAAAGTAGACGGCTGGAGAAAAAAGAAAAAAAAAATCTGCGGGGGTTCCGAGGCCATGAGACCACCCAGCCTGCCCCTATAGGCATTCTACCTGACATCAGTGACCTCAATCATACCTCGCGGTATGGTAGCGTCCCAGCCGAGTTGAAGCTTTTGGTTTCTTTTGACTGACTGTTAGGTCCGATTGAGGGAGGGCGGAGCACAGCACAGAAGACTGACAGTGGGCAGGACCTGGGATGGGAGGAGGGGTTGGAGAGGGGGGGGGGTTTGGGGTGTTTTTGGGGTTACGAGGTCGGCGTTCTTTGTCTTGATTGTTCAGGTAAAAAAACTTTTACCTGAAAACTTTTTCGTGAGACTTTACTACGTCTGTCTGTTTTGTTGTACATGTACTTCTCTTTTTGAGCCTGATGTGGAGGTCGCTACAGTATTCAGGGTTCACATGAAAGAACTTGATGATGACGGTCATGTGGACGTCTGTTACTTTCCGTTCATGGTTATTCACTTTATGGGGGCCTGTTAGAGATTAAAAAAAAAAAAAAAATGAAGGTTCTTTCTGGAACCTTCATGTGGATGTGTCTTTTGTGAACCAAAAAACAGTTTCCCCGATGACATTGCACTGAAGGATCAATTTGGCACCTTTTTGATTTTGAAGAGTGACAGCGTGAAAACGCCTTTAAATGACAGACAGACAGAGAGAGTTTTTAGATCTTCATCTCTGTGAGTGACGACTAGGAGGCTTATATATCACTGCGGTGGGCTGGCGCCCTGCCCGGGGTTTGTTTCCTGCCTTGTGCCCTGTGTTGGCTTGTATTGGCTCCAGCAGACCCCCGTGACCCTGTAGTTAGGATAGAGCGGGTTGGATAATGGATATTTATACAGTTAGGTCCATAAATATTTGGACAGAGACAACTTTTTTCTAATTTTGGTTCTGTACATTACCACAATGAATTTTAAATGAAACAACTCCGATGCAGTTGAAGTGCAGACTTTCAGCTTTAATTCAGTGGGGTGAACAAAACGATTGCATAAAAATGTGAGGCAACTAAAGCATTTTTTGAACACAATCCCTTCATTTCAGTAATTGGACAATTGACTCTTTGGCTATTTCATGGGCAGATGTGGTCAAGTCCGTCGTTATGTCCTTATCAATTAAGCAGATAAAAGGCCTGGAGTTGATTTGAGGTGTGGTGCTTGCATGTGGAAGATTTTGAGGTGAACAGACAACATGCGGTCAAAGGAGCTCTCCATGCAGGTGAAAGAAGTCATCCTTAAGCTGCAGAAACAGAAAAAACCCATCCGAGAAATTGCTACAATATTACGAGTGGCAAAATCTACAGTTTGGTACATCCTGAGAAAGAAAGCAAGCACTGGTGAACTCAGCAACGCAAAAAGACCTGGACGTCCACGGAAGACAACAGTGGTGGATGATCGCAGAATCATTTCCATGGTGAAGAGAAACCCCTTCACAACAGCCAGCCAAGTGAACAACACTCTCCAGGGGGTAGGCGGGTGTATCGATATCCAAGTCTACCATAAAGAGAAGACTGCATGAAAGTAAATACAGAGGGTGCACTGCAAGGTGCAAGCCACTCATAAGCCTCAAGAACAGAAAGGCTAGATTAGACTTTACTAAAGAACATCTAAAAAAGCCAGCACAGTTCTGGAAAAACATTCTTTGGACAGATGAAACCAAGATCAACCTCTACCAGAATGATGGCAAGAAAAAAGTATGGAGAAGGCGTGGAACAGCTCATTATCCAAAGCATAGCACATCATCTGTAAAACACGGTGGAGGGAGGCAGTGTGATGGCTTGGGCGTGCATGGCTGCCAGTGGCACTGGGACACTAGTGTTTATTGATGATGTGACACAGGACAGAAGCAGCCGAATGAATTCTGAGGTGTTCAGAGACATACTGTCTGCTCAAATCCAGCTAAATACAGCAGTCGAACTGATTCATGATACAGATGGACAATGACCCAAAACATACAGCCAAAGCAACCCAGGAGTTTATTAAAGCAAAGAAGTGGAAAATTCTTGAATGGCCAAGTCAGTCACCTGATCTTAACCCAACTGAGCAGGCATTTCACTTATTGAAGACTAAACTTCAGACAGAAAGGCCCACAAACAAACAGCAACTGAAATCCACTGCAGTAAAGGCCTGGCAGAGCATTAAAAAGGAGGAAACCCAACAGCTGGTAATGTCCAGGAGTTCAAGACTTCAGGCTGTCATTGCCAGCAAAGGGTTTTCAACCAAGTATTAGAAATGAACATTTGATTTCTAGTTATTTAATTTGTCCAATTACTTTTGAGCCCCTGATATGAAGGGATTGTGTTCAAAAAATGCTTTAGTTGCCTCACATTTTTATGCAATCGTTTTGTTCACCGCACTGAATTAAAGCTGAAAGTCTGCACTTCAATTGCATCGGAGTTGTTTTATTTAAAATTCATTGTGGTAATGTACAGAACCAAAATGAGAAAAAAGTTGTCTCTGTCCAAATATTTATGGACCTAACTGTAGATATATAATCTCTATCTCATATATATATGGTAAACGTACAGAGAAAGAGGATGAAGACTATGATGCTCCTCAGCAGTGCAGTATATATATATAAAAAATATACCAGTAACAGCGCACTGCTGAGGAGCATCATAGTCTTCATCCTCTTTCTCTGTACGTTTACCATTCGTTTGCTCAGAGGTTGATGCCCTTGCTGTTTCCTGAGCAGATCTTCTTTTCTTCACACTAGTGTCCTGCTGCTTCTCTTCTTCCGTCGGCGTCTTTTCACGTTAAAACTGATTAAGTCAGGGTTTGTGTTGCAATGTCTTAGTAGGTTTTTCTTTAATTTTTTCACTTAAGCTGGCACTTAAATCATTCTTGAGGCAGATTGAAGACTTAAGATATGAAGAGGTAGGGGAAGTGACGGTGAAGGTGGTAGGGATGAGAACAGGATGGGAGGCCTGCTGGCCGCTGCCGAGAGTTGATTCTACAATAAAATAAAAAGAGGAATAACCCTGAAAGCAGATAGTAGACGTCACGTAGTATATGTGCACCAAATTTCAGGTCCATAGGTCAAACGGTGTGCGAGCTACAGGTGATTTAAATATCCTGGACAGACAAACAGCCATGGTAGCGTATTATATAATAAGAGATATATAATATTAAACCCTTTGTGCTGCATACCAATTTATTTTTTAAAGAAAACAAAATCAAAGTGGCTTAAAATCTTAAAAAATGAAAATCATTTTATTCTTTTCTCTGACAGAATCATTACATAAAATATGGCATATCCTTCTGTAACAGCCAAGATTGCACAAGTTATTACCAAAGTAACACTGTTGGTATCATTTAAAACGTAATATGGAAAAAAAACAGAAATAATACAAATACACTACTTTACAGTTCCATATACAAAAGTAGGTATAAATACATCACAGCTAGAAAAATACAGCGGTCCTTTGAAATAGACTCTCTTTCTCCATACATATGAACACAGTTTTCATAGAAAAAAACAAAAAAAATAATGACCCCCGAAGTACAGTGTTGTCTGCTAGCACCATAACAAGTGAGCTGTGGAATTAAGACGAGAGTCGGCCGTAGCCCCCCTACCCCGAGAATACACTTTCAGGTATTAGTTATTCATCTGTATGTGTGTGTGTGGGGGGACTTACAGAAACAAAAAGAAATCTAAACTCTAACAGGTCTACCGATCTTCAGCTAGAGATCCCGCAGTCGAAGTGATGCTTTGCTAAAGCGCGGAAAGGAGGAAGGAAATCGACAATCCGTAGATGATATCCGGACGCCTCGCGTAATCAAGATGGCTCCTTGGAGCTGCTTAAGAGAATTTCACGACCGTCCGAGAGCTGCTTGTGCTTAGGAATTCATTCAAATATTCCTATTCTGGTTTTAAATGTGACGGATTTGCAATGCCAAAGCTTCTCTCTTTCAAACCCTTAAAACAGCGGCCATTGTTATCCTAGCATTTCCAATTGAATGACTTACAGACTAAGGACTTTTTTTTTTTTTTTTTTTTAAAAGATTTAGGTTACTTTTCAACAACCTAAGTGATTGGTGGCACAGGCTGAGAATATTTATTGCTTTCATTCATTTTGCTACATATATATATATATTTTTCTTTTCTTAATTTACAAGAATCTCTGTACAATATTAAGTATTTATGCCAGTGCAAAATTACACATTAATTTTCAAATATTTAAATACAATCTACCACTGAGTGCGGCTTATCTTACACTATATTTATGTATATATATATATATATATATATATATATATATATATATATCACGGCATTCATAGTCTGAATCACAATCTGATTGTATGGGTGGTTACCTACCAGGTAACACTTGTGGTTGGTCAGCAAGTTGGCTAACATCCGCCATGGTGCCCTGTTTCAGTTGCGAGGAGCAGATCATAGAATGGTTGAAAATAGTTTACTGTCAAATAATGCAAAGAGTACGCGACACGTGTTTCACCCTAATTCTGGGCTCATCAGGCGTACACACTCACTGCACTCGCTTACGGTAATCGAACCTCGGACGTCAGCGCTAGAGGCGAAGCCCCTAACGTTGCTCCACGGCGTGTGGTTCGTTCATTTGACAGCATGTAGATTGGGGTAATTACACAGTAAACTATTTTCATATATATATATATATATATATATATACTGTATATGTGTGTGTGTGTGTATTTAAGAGGCAATCAAAAAGTTCCCAGAATTGTGATATAGCGGGAGAATGAGAGCGCAGATTAGGCACACATTATTGTGGAGGGGGGCTCAGCACGTCTTTACACCAGTTAGAACAGGTCTGGACTGGTTTCAGAGTGTAGTAATGTTTTAATTACTGTCTGAGTTTGACGTGTGTATAGTCGTTCAGCGCAATGCCGAACTAAGAACAACGTGCTAACATCAAGTTCATGTGCAAATTGGGGAAATCGGCTTCAGATTTACCAACAATGTGTGTGCAATGTGATCTCTCACTCTCCCCCCACTTTGCACAATTTCCGGAAATTTTTGACTGCCCCTTGTGTATGTGTGTGTATATACAGTGGGTATAGAAAAGAATCTCCCCCCAACCCCCCCCCCCCCCCCATTCTAAATATTCTTTTTTTTTTTTTTTTTTTGCTTTACAGTCTTGAATGCAAACGCACAAACCAATATTTTTTTCCAGCTTTACTTACTCAATGCAATCTATAACATCCAAGTGAAAGATATCACAGCTACAGTTCAGAAAAATTAAAAAAAAATCAAAAACACGAATTACTGAGATGAATAAAGGATCACCCGCCTCCTAAACTCAATCAGGTGTCAGTGCCCAGCCCACCATTTCCATTGCGGTTACTGGCTTCCTTCCACCTGTGATCAGTTGTAATGAGTGTGATTAGTGAAGCAGTTCCTGGAGCCTTCATTCCCTTGCTTAGTAGTACAACTGACTATGGGGGGCAAGACACTTTCAAAAGATCTCAGGGACAGAGTTGTGGACAGACATAAGGCAGGAGATGGAGACAAATAAATCTCAAAGGCTTGATCAACCCCAAGGAGCACAGGAAAGTCCATCATAAAGAAGTGTTTGGTACTACTTGGACCCTCCCTGGATCCTTCAAACTGGATGGAAGAGCAAGGAGAAAACTGGTAAGAGGCCAATGGCCACTTTGAAGGAATTACAGGATTTTATAGCAAAGAGTGGTCATTAATGGTGTGCATGTGACAACAATTTCACAAGTGCTCCACCATTGTGTCTTGTTCAGGAGGGTCACACTTCTCAAGAAAGACCACATTAAGGCTCGTTTAAGCTTTGCCAGAATACACCTTCTTTTGACACCCACTGCACGCCCAATCTACCTGGAAAGGGGTCTCTCTTTGAACTGCCTTTCCCAAGGTTTCTTCCATTTTTCCCTACTAGGTTTTTTTTGGGAGTTTTTCATTGTCTTCTTAGAGAGTCGAGGCTGGGGGGCTGTCAAGAGGCAGGGCCTGTTAAAGCCCATTGCGGCACTTCCTGTGTGATTTTGGGCTATACAGAAATAAACTGTATTGTATTGTATTGTACCTTGAAGATTCTGATGCCAAGTGGAAAAGGGTCTTATGGTCAGATGAGCCCAAAATCAAACTATTGGGCCTCAATACCAAATGGTACAACAATGCAGCTCACCATCCACAACACACCATACCTACAGTACAGCATGGAGGTGGCAGCATCCTGTTGTGTGGATGTTTCTCTGCCGCTGGGCCTCGTTAGGGTAGAAGGAACAATGGATGGGGCAACATACCATCAAAGTCTTGAGGAAAACCTGCTACCCTCTGCCAGAGAGTTGAAGATGGGCAGAATGTTCACCTTTCAACATGACAACGACCCAAAGCACACAGCAAAACTGACCACACAGTGGCTGAAGGAGAAAAAAATGAATGTCCTCTTGTGGCCCAGTCAGAGCCCAGACCTAAATCCCATTGAAAAATCTGTGGAATGTTGTGAAGATAACAGTCCACCAACACTCACTATCCAATCTGACCGAACTTGAACAGTTCTGTAAAGAAGAGTGGGGGGCAAATATGACTTAATCTAGGTGTGCAAAGCTGATAGCCTTGAGTCTGGTGGGATACTTCTCTATCATTAAAGCAAAAGGTGGGTCAACAAAATGACATTGGGGGGTGATCCTTTATTCATCTCAGTTCTTCTGAACTTTAGCTGAGATATCTTTCACTTGGATGTTATAGATTGCATTGAGTAAGTAAAGCTGGGAAGAAATGTTGGTTTGCGTGTTTGCATTTAAGGCTGTAAAGCAAAAAAAAATGGGAATATTTCAAAGGGGGTAATTCTTTTCTATACCCACTGTATGTATGTATGTACATATATATTGCTTTTTACAAAATCTCATAGATTGTTCTGACTCAGTTCTTCTTCTTTCATGGTAGGTTTCAATGCTGATAACATACATCATTCTATACAATGCATTAAGTGCTCCAGGGAGGTGAATGTCCAGGTCATGTCCGAGTCCCTAAACGTCATTGGAGCCTTGGCTGGCACACGACGAGAAGCTGTCGTACAAGGAGTCGCTCAGACACTCCAGGCTGTCGACGATGGGCTTATCCGAGCAGCTCGAAGACGCCTCTTCGTTTCCACCGGCCTCCTTTCCTGTTTCGGCCTTGCTGAAGTTCTCCGCAAAGGTTCCAGCGTTGCTGTTAAGTTTGTTAAGAGACTCTAAGGAGATGTTCGAAAAAACAGACATTTTCGGTTCCTCTTGTTGGTCCTCCGCTTTCTCCGTGATCTGAAATAAAGCAGACAAAAGTAGTGAGTGCCAGATGATCCACGAAAACAAAAAAAAAAAAATCTCAGATGATCTTTGGATGCGGGTGGCATACTGGCCCGTAGAAGTGGCACGTTAAACACCGTGCCTTCAGAAAGTATGCACAACCCCTTCAGTTTTGCAGCCTTGTGTTAAAATCATTTTAAATTCTGTTTTTCCCCACCACATCAAGCAACACTCGATACCCCAGAATGACAAAGCGAAAACGGGAGATTAGAGATTTTTGTAAATTTATTAAAAATAAAAAATAATGCCACTTGAGGCAAGGTACATTTTTGCCGCCCCCACTCCCATCCTTACTAGACACGAGGTGGTACACTTAAATCTACTAACCATACGAACTACAATACAGGCTTCACAATATGATACCCCTAGTGCAAACAATTCATTAAGTAAATACCTGAGTCACACATACTGTCAAGCATGTGCACCTACGGGGCCACCGTCACCTCTCCTACAAGGTAAGCGATGACAATCTTAAATTATATTTCCTAATCTCGTTTTACCTTCTCTTGTCTCGTCTTACCTTGTTTCTTTTTACCCTATTTTGTCATAGCTTGCATTGTATTTTCTTCTGTTGTTGCATTTGGTCGTCTCCTAGCTTGTCTACCCTAGTCTTATCATAGTCTAACCTTATCCTATCGTATCTCATTCTATATTACTTTACCTCTTCCTGTCGCCCCTCATATGTTGTCTTGTTCTGTTTTGTTTCACCTCATCTTAGCTCACCTTGCCTTACCGTCTCTTTTTCTAGATTATCTTTGAGTCATTGTGTTATCTTATTCCATTTTCAGCTCCACATACCACACCCCAACTCACCTCTTCCTATCTGGTCTTATCTCATTATGTCTTTCCTTTTTGTCCTGCCTGCCTTATCTCATCTTTTCTTGTCCTGCCTGCCTGCCTTTCTTTCTTCTTCTACTGACCATGCCATATCTTGTTCTATCCGGTATTAACTTAACTCGCCTAATGTTATCTTTTCATATCTAATCTGAACTTCTCTTGTCTTGTATAAACCAGTCTTTTCTTGTCTTGTCTTATTTTATCTAATCATAGCTTTATTTTAGTCTCTTATGTTGTTGTATTTGGTCATATCCTCACCAGTCTTCCCTAGCGTTATCATATTCTATCCTTATCCTATTATCTCATCCTGTATTGCCTTATCTTCTTCCTGTCTTTCCTGATGTTGCCTTGTTCTGTTTTCTCTTACCTTACTTTCTCTTTTCCTATATTATCTTAAATTGTCATTTTTAGCTTGACACACGGCACCCCCAACTCACCTTATCCTATCTTCTCTGATCTCATCCTACTTTTATCATATCCAATCATTTTTAGCTTATCTCATCTTTCCTTGTCCTGTCTTATCATATGTGTTGTCCTTATTATCATGTCATATCTGGTCTTATCTTAACTGATCTCATGTTATCTTTCCATATCTCATCTTACCTTTTGTTGTCCTTATATATCTTCCCTTTTCTTGTCTCAACCTACCCGATTGTTTTATTTTTATCTTATCAAATTTTGGCTTGTGTTGTATTCTGTATCCTATCTCGCCTACCCTAGACTTATCATATTCTATCCTTATACTATTATAGCTCATCCTGTACAGTATTGTCTTATTTTTTTCTATCCTTCCTTGTACTGTGTTGTCCCATTTTGTCTCACCTCGCCTTAGTCACTTTACCTTACCTTGTTTTCCATTATCATCTTATGTCATATTATTTTCTATCAGTTCAGCTTGATAATCTGTACCCCAACTCTTGTCCTGTCGTGTCTTCCCTCATTCAATGTTTCCCCTTTATATCCTATCTTAGCTTATCTCATCTTTCCGTGTCCCGTCTTACTTTGTTATTCTATGTTGTCCTATCTGATCTTATCCTACTTATCATATTTGTTTTTCCCAGTCTTATCTTGACTCACATCACATTATCTTTCCATATCTCATCTTTCCTCATCTTTCTTTTGCTCATTCTGCCTTGTCATGTCTTTTCCTATCCAGTTTTATCTTATCTGGTTGTGTCTTATCCTCTTTTGGCTTAGCTCGTCTTCTCTTATCTTGTTGTATCTTATCTCATCCTATCTTGTCTTCCCTCATGCAATGTTTCCCTTTTATATCCTATCTTAGCTTATCTCATCTTTCTGTGTCCTGTCTTACTTTATGTAATTCTATCTGATCTTATTCTACTTATCATCTCATATCTGGTTTTCCCAGTCTTATCTTGACTCACGTCATGTTGTTTTTCCTTTTCTCGTCTTACCTGATCTTATTTTTGCTCATTCTGCCCTGTCATGTCCTGTCCTGTTATATCTTATCTGGTTGTGTCTTATCCTCTTTTGGCTTAGTTTGTCTTCTCTGATCTTGTTGTATCTTATCTCATCCTCCCTCATTCATTGTTTCCCTTTTATATCCTATCTTAGCTTATCTCATCTTTCAGTGTCCTGTCTTACTTTACGTAATTCTATGTTGTCCTATCTGATCTTATCCTACTTATCATCTCATATTTGTTTTTCCCAGTCTTATCTTGACTCACATCATGTTATCTTTCCATATCTCATCTTTCCTTATCTTGCTTTTTTGCTCATTCTGCCTTGTCATGTCTTGTCCTGTTTTATCTTATTTGGTTGTGTCTCAGCTCGTCTTCTCTTATCTTGTTGTATCCTGTCTCATCCTATCTTGTCTTCCCTCATTCAATGTTTCCCTTTTATGTCCTGTCTTAGCTTATCTCATCTTTCCATGTCCTGTCTTACTTTATGTACCTCTGTGTTGTCCTATCCTGCGGTGGGTTGGCACCCTGCCCGGGATTGGTTCCTGCCTTGTGCCCTGTGTTGGCTGGGATTGGCTCCAGCAGACCCCCGTGACCCTGTGTTCGGATTCAGCGGGTTGGAAAATGGATGGATGTTGTCCTATCTGATCTTATCCTACTTATCATGTCATATTTGTTTTTTTCCAGCCTTATCTTGAACTCGCGTCATGTTATCTTTCCATATCTCGTCTAACCTGATCCTGTCCCGTCATGTCTTGTCTTTTCCTGTCCTGTTTTATGTTATCTGGTTGTGTCTTTTCTTACCCTCTTTTGGCTTAGCTTGTCTTCTCTTATCTTGTTGTATCTTATCTCATCCTATCTGGTCTACTCTGGCCGTTTCATATTCTATCCTTACCTCATCCTATCTTGTCTCCTCTGATATTGTCTTCTCTTTCTTCTGTGTTTTCTTGACTTGTGTAATCTCGTTTTAGCTCACCTTACCTCTGCTCATCATACTGTATGTTGTTCTCCCTTACCTTTCCTATCCTATCTTGTCTCATATTGCGTTATGTCACGTCTTCTTATTTTATCTTGTCCCGTCTTATGTTCTACTGTCACATCAAACAAGCCTGGTGTGGTTACTAGGCCATGATGGGCCCATTCATGCATGTACCCGCACTTAAGGTTAAAGAAACTCCTCCTCCGGTAAAACACATTGTGCTAATAACTTAGGAAAGCCTCTAATTTTGCCACTGCAGTTTGACTACAGAACACAACTACAAATACACACAGATTGCCTAAACTGTCACAGTTCATTTTTGCGTATATTCAGCTTGTGGCTGGTATTGAAGGTCAAGGTAAGGTAATGGTGAAAGCCCCTCGAAATACCAAACAGAAACGAGGAAAGAACTTTGTGGAACAGAATAACAATGTTCAGATTTCAGAAACGGACAACAGAAGTTTTGAGGTGCGGTAGTTTATTTGACAATACTCTTGCACGCATGACAACAGTAACCTTATGAAACCTTCATTTCATTACTTCTTAAAGAGACGCGGAGCTCATGATTATGTTAAAAGCAATCGTCACCCACCCACCAGAACCTGAAGCCATTTAGTATAAATCAGCGTTTCTCAACCTTTAAGTATTTGCGACCCGAGTTTTCGTAAGTTTTAATCGTGCCCCCCTAACGTTTTTTTGAAAGGAGTCCACTAATACCAATTTGTTCTTTTTTAATTAATGATCTATCATAGATGCATATTTTATTATACCTACTTAACTTTTATCGACATTTATCTAACTCTATATTTCTTTAACTTGAACTACATTCTGATACTACAAAATTTGTTTTGGTTTCAATAGATGTATTTTTCATATTTTCGGTTGTTTTCCTTTTTTCACATCTTTGCGCCCCCCCTAGGAGGCCCGCCTCACAGTTTGAGAACCACGGGTATAATACAAAGACACCTGGACCCGCCAGCTGGACGATTCCTCTCTGTAGTTTGGATGTTCTCGCCGTGTTTACAATTTGCTCCCACAGTCCCATGGCCTCCCCTCTACGCCGGGTTTCTGCTTCCCACTGACAGCGGTCAAGTTATTCTACGTGTCTCCTCAATTTTTGAATGAGCGCATTCTGGAAATGGATTTATGGGTGGACAGTGGGTACTGAAAACGAGAAACTCCCTTGAGAGCGCAACATAACGGCAGATAACCACCGCTGTTCAGTCAAGTGAACCATTTTGCTCGAAACTTTCCAGGCAATTTCAATTTCTCGGCTGTTTTGAGTGATGTCTTTACTGTCATCCATTTATTGTTCTGAAATAAATAAACAGAGAGACGTCGGCCTATTTGCCTCACACGTATCTTGAATCGAACAAGAAGTTACTCCATGATATCCTGAAGGTTTACGTTCCCATCTTAAAATATGCTGCAGGTGTGATATTTGAGGAAGACATTCATTTCAGGATATCTCTATCGCAGTTGGAGATATTTAAAAAGCATCTGGGAATTCTTAAAATGCATTCGAGATAGGCTGAAATTGGCTTCCACGGAGATATCGTGGCCGGCTTGTGCAGATACGCCTAATTCATTTTGCGATCGTCTATCTGACTGTACGTTTCGAGACAGATCAGAATGCTCCTTTGTCATGCCAGACCGTACTCGTGCTATGCCGGCTAGCTGGCGGACTTTTATTTCTGGGTAGCCTGGGAAGTTTGGGACCCCCCATGGGCGGCTGCTTATCTCGTATCTCCTCTTTGTTGTTCTCCTCTCCTCTCTTCTGTGTTTGTTCTCTCTCTGATAATTGGTGCCCTGTGCCTTCAGCATGTGGCAATTAACACAAGTAATTAGTCCAATTAACGTACCGTACAAGTCACCAGGCGGCTTCCTGCCTCCCAAAGAGTCCTCTGTGCATGTTACAGTTGTATATCAAGTCATAAAGTAAGCAACTAACTAACTTGCAAAATGGAGGGCTTCTTTAACAGAGTCACATTTAAAATTCCAGCAAGGGGGAAAAACAAAAATCCGCTCCGTACTAATTTTATAAAGAGAGATTGAGAAATAAAAAACCTTATTAGCAAACAAGTCCAGCTTCATCCACCATATCATTCAAACCCAAAGTCGGACCAGTTGTCTCGTCATGAGCCCTAAATTAATACCACACTTTCAGTTCAAGGTGGTGGTGGGGAAGCCCACCCAGACAGTCGAGACACCATCAGAAAAATCGCAATGATCTGTCAGCCTGGATTGCAAAACGATTTGCAGGTAAACACAAAAGTCAGTTTCCTTATAAAGTGTTTGACCAGCCCTTCCACCTTCTCCCCATTTACCCGGAGTCAGTTATCAGGGTACTTTCCAGGCTCAGGTCCCAACTTTGTCACTGTTGGCTTGTTCACCCAGTGTCCATATGGGTACACTCATCTCAAAAAGACGATTTAGATGACGCTATAAAATGGCTGACTACGCCCCGTGTGCCGTCCTGCTTACATACCCACTGGCCAGTACTGCTAGTTTGAGCTCCATTTCCCACAAATGGAGAATCTGTTGGGTCTAAAAAGGGATGAAAAGATATGAAAACATCCTCATCCTCCTCCTCATCCACGGTCAGTAGTCATGTCTTCAATTCCTGTGTGAATGTGTTCACTTTTCATGCACTGCTCTGATTTTCCACATACAAAATGCTACGTTCTGTCAGTTTGTCATACAGTTACTCAGCAACCTTAATCTTAGTTTTAATTGAATGCTTATAACCCGATACGTTCTGGAAATTCAAAAAAAAAATTCTAGGTAGCACCAACGTCAACAAAATGGCTCATAGCAGTAGATTAACTATGGCAAAGTGTTGCAAAACCAAGTGACATAGCATTAGCCAAAAGAAGAGCAGCAACATCTGTTGAGCATCACACAAATCGCAACAGCTGATTACTTGATGAAGAACACAATAATATGAAGAAGAAAAGCAGCAGCATCTGCTGAGCAGCAAATAGATCTGAAAGGCAGATTACACAATTAAGAACACCATCATAGGAAGAAGAAGAAGGATAAAAGCGGCAACGTCTACTAAAGGACAAGTACATCACAAAGGCTGATTATATGATGAACACCGACATCTGCTGAGACTCAAGCAAATGTCCAATGCTGATTACACTAAGAAGTACACCATAACTGGAGGAAGATGATAAGCAGTGTCATCCGCTTAGCATCAAGAAAATCACAAAGGCCAATTTGATGATGAAGGACACCATAATACAACTTCCATTTCAGCGTAAGTCAAATACGTAAAAAAATAACGACAGTACAAAAGATAGAGGTCTACTAAAATATAGATGACTCGGACCAGACTGAAGATTATCAACTCTTATCAGCCTCAACACACACAAGGCTGAGTCTCTTGTGCCTGTCAGTATGTCGACGATTCTGACAAAACATAAGAGATATTCAGTATGTTGCAGTGTGTCATTTTTACCATTGTACCATTTTAAAAATGAAAAAAAAAAAGCTCTTTTCCAACATGATGGAGAGCAACCTTTCAAATTAATTTTCACATTCAAACTGACCAAATGGTTTTTGTCTTTTCACTTATTAATGTAATAATAATCCCTGCATGCAGCCCGGTGCAAACTGCAGAGCTGAAAAGTAGTTCTTCTAGAGGTAAAAGAATCAATCTTAGGAGGATGGCTAAAGGGTCTTGACATGTTTAAGGACCGGCTACAAAGGAGAGAAAAGGAGTAGGTTGTAGCTCTTATGTGCCTTATCTATCAGAGGGTGTGAGCTCCGAATATCACTTACAAAGACCAAACAGTGTGTGTTTGTGTGAGAAGGTGCTCTGTGATGACCCGTACGGGGTCTTGAGCCTAATGGCTCCAGCTCTGCAGTGGAATAAGTGTGTCACGAAATAGATCCATCTATCCATTAATTATATAGTGCCTTTCATATCTATCTATCTATCATCCATCCATCCATTCTCCAACCCGCAGAATCCGAACACAGGGTCACGGGGGTCTGCTGGAGCCAATCCCAGCCAACACAGGGTGCAAGGCAGGAAACAAACCCCGGCAGGGCGCCAGCCCATTGCAGGGCATCTATCTATTATATAGTGCCTTTCATATCTATCTATCTATCTTGTTGTTCCCCACACTAATCTACACTCCATGGGTAACCGGGCCTTCAGCTGTATAGCGCCCAGACTCTGGAATGACCTACCGAAATTAATCACATCAGCTGACTCCATGAATTCTTTTAAAAAACAACTCCAAACTCATCTGTTCAGGAAGGCTTTAAGCTCTACTTGACTTTATTCCCCTTCTCTCAGTTTACTTCTCTGTCAAGATGCTCATGTAACCTGTGTGTGTGTGTGAGAGACCATCAATTATGTTGTCTGTTAGGCTTTTTCTCTGAATTCACTGTCTTAATCTTCTTTATTTATTTATCTGGTTTGTACAACACTATATACTGTATACCCTGCCATTCTTTCTTATATTCTGTAAGTGCCTTGAGCATGGGAAAGGCACTATATAAATAAAATATTATTATTATTTAGTGCCTTTATCTATCTATCTATCTATCTATCTATCTATCTATCTATTATATAGTGCCTTTCACATCTATCTATCTCTCTATTATATAGTATCTATCTATCTATCTATCTATCTATCTATTATATAGTGCCTTTCACATCTATCTATCTCTCTATTATATAGTATCTATCTATCTATCTATCTATCTATTATATAGTGCCTATCTATCTATCTATCTATCTATCTATCTATCTATCTATCTATCTATCTATCTATCTATCTATCTATCTATCTATTATATAGTGCCTATCTATCTATCTATCTATCTATCTATCTATCTATCTATCTATCTATCTATCTATCTATCTATCTATCTATCTATCTATCTATCTATTATATAGTGCATTTCATATCTATCTTTCTATCTATCTTTACTATATAGTGCCTTTCACATCTATCTATCTATCTGGATTGTGGGTTTTACACAGATGTAAAATGTAGAAAAGCTCTATTTTGTTTGTTTTTTTTCCCCAAGAACTGAATGCGTGTTAATGAGCTTTATTATGAAAGGTGTATTGCCTTTATGTTTTCGAAACATGCATTATTAAAGCAGCTTCGTTAAGGGCAGCAAATCTGCGCAGATGGAGTCAAAATACAGAAGGCAACACTTGGCGTTCCGAGCTCCATGCAAAGGCTAATCACACATTACGGCTCTTCAGAAATAAGTACAGGAATATGGCAATTAACAAATTAAATAAAAGTCGGCATAAGAACAGTGTGAAGAGTACATTCAAATGTGCCTTGCACACAGCAGAATATGCATTATTAAAACATCAGACTTTTAATTGGTTCTAAATTGGCCTGATAAAAGAGCTGTGTGCGTCTTGATATGTCTGCATTCAAGGGCACTTCCTGCTATTAAGGTCCAAGCTCCTGATCCATGAACAAGCGCGTCTACGCAAGAAATACATGGATGATTTGAAATCAGTGAAATAATTTAGTCAGCAAAAATGAAGACTGCGTGGCTCCAGAATTCTACGGTTAAATCTTTAGTCCGAAGCATTCTGTATGTGGTTTCTCTTCAGGATTTACTCCCTGTTCTTGAGAAGTCAAGCCACATTATATACAGGCATTCGAGGCAACTCAGGCCCCTTCTTCAGGCAACATGTAATCACTTCGAAAGTCTGCATATTGTAATCTGGTCAGTTAGCCAATAAAAGGCGTCATTTGGCTTGACTTCTCATTGCATCCGTGATGGCTAACACGGTTACAACACCCAACTACTCCCCGTTCTTACAAAGGAACACAACACCCAAAGAGACTATTACTTTATATGTTGCTAACCTCATGTAGGTGATGGCCAAGAAGATGTCAGCACTTCAAGCAGAATGCAGATCACAATGTTTCTGATAGGGAGCAAAGCAGGAAACAAACCCCGGGCAGGGCGCCAGCCCACCGCAGGGCACACACACCCACACTAGGCACAATTTAGGATCACCAATGCACCTAACCTGCTTGTCTCTGGACTGTGGGAGGAAACCCACACAGACACTGGGAGAACATGGACACTCCATGCAGGGAGGACCCCTAACTGCAAGGCAGCAGCGCTACCACTGCACTGCCCCCATTTCTATCAATGTATTTATGAATTATACAGCGCCTTTCCCATCTATCTGTCAATTATATAGTGCCCTATCTATTTATTATATAATGCCTTATCTAATCCTGCCAACTACGCTAAAATTAATATCTATTGTACAGCGATATAGTGCCTTTTGTATCTATTATATAGATAGATATGAAAGGCAGTATATAATACATAGATAAGAGAAAAGGCACTATATTGCTATACAATAGATGGATAGATAGATAGATAGATAGATAGATAGATAGATAGATACTTTCATATCTATCTATCTATCTATCTATCTATCTATCTATCTATCTATCTATCTATCTATCTATCTATCTATCTATCAATCTATCATTATACAATGCTGATAGTGTTTACTTTTAACTTCCTATCTTATTTCCATATATTCAGCTCTCTTTACTAGAGCACAGTGTGGTGACCAAGTAAGAACCAAAGGGCACCTACTGACTGTGGAGATATGATGCTCTTTTTGACATATGGGAGGAACTGAAGTGCACCATGCAAACAGGGGCAAAGGGCACAGAGTCACTTTAATTTGAGGAGCCCAAGGAACCCCTTTTACTGAACAAGCTTGTATCCCTGCAGCTAAATCTCTGGATCAGATCCATTATCTATTATCCTGCCAACTCTACCAAAATTATCTATCTATCTATGAATTATAAGGTGTCTTCAAGACCTATTTCACTAACTATCAATTATATACTGCCTTTCATATCTTTCTATCAATCTATTTATGAATGATAAAGTGCCAATCCTATCTATCATATAGTTCCGTTCATATCTTTCTATCCATCCATCCATTATCCAACCTGCTATATCCTAACTACGGGGTCACGGGGGTCTGCTGGAGCCAATCCCATCCAACACAGGGCGCAAGGCAGGAAACAAACCCCGGGCAGGGCCCCAGCCCACCGCAGGGCACACACACCAAGCACACACTAGGGACAATTTAGGATCGCCAATCCACCTAACCTGCATGTCTTTGGACTGTGGGAGCAAACCAGAGCACCCAGAGGAAACCCACACAGACATGGGGAGAACATGCAAACTCCACGCAGGGGGGACCCTAACTGCAAGGCAGCATCGCTACCACTGCGCCACCATGCCGCCTCTCTTTTTATCACTGTCTTTATGAATTATACAGTGCCTTTCCCATCTATCTCTCTATTATATAGTGCCCTATCTATCTATTATATGTGTTATTATATAATCCTACAGTGGGATTTCTCAGTTTTTTTTATTTTTAATAAATTTGCAAAAACCTCAAGTAAACTTTTTTCATGTTGTCATTATGGGGTGTTGTGTGTAGAATTCTGAGGAAAAAAATGAATTTAATCCATTTTGGAATAAGGCTGTAACATAACAAAATGTGGAAAAAGTGATGCGCTGGGAGTACTTTCTGGATTTTTTCTTTCTATCTATCTATCTATCTATCTATCTATCTATCTATCTATCTATCTATCTATCTATCTATCTATCTATCTATCTATCTATCTATCTATCTATCTATCTATCTATCTATCTATCTATCTATCTATTCTAATCCATTTCCTAAGAGGGGTGAACTCAAACGTTTTCAAGATGAGGACTTCTTACACATTGACCAAGCACCTTTTATTTTCTATAGTATCTTTCTATATACCAAAGACAGGTGACAAGTGTTAAGATGTCTTGCTCAGGGTCACAGAGTGGTGCAAAATTTGGAGTTGAATGAACATCCATCTAGAGTAGACCCGGTTCCTTCACCACTTCAGCACCCTGCCTACCATTAAGTGCTTTAAGCATGGGAAAGGTGCTCTATGTAAATGCAGCATACTTTATTCATTATAAGGTGGCTTTAGTTTTCCTTTGTGCTCTCAGAGAGTACACTTTGTTTGTTTGGTTTTAATGATATCTAATGAAGCTGTAAAAATCCTACCGAAACCTCTATTGGATAATTCTAGATAAAAGAGAAAAAAAAATAGAGCAACCATATATAAATAGCTATGGAAGAAGCATATTAGGGTGACAAGTTTTTTTTTTTTTTTTTTTTAATAAAGCGACATCAGGTGGGGGGCACACAGTGGAACTCAATGGTCATTGCTACAGCTTCATGGTTCCAGTGTCCTGCGCCTGGTTGTTGTTCATGTGATGCTCTCCTTGTCTCTCTGTGGGGTTTTCTCCCACAGATGGCAACTCTAAAGTGTGTGTGTGTGTGTATGTGTGAGACAGCAGGCAGCCCTGTGGTGGTCTGGTGTCCTGCCGTCATGCCCAGTGTTGCTGGGATGGCCTCAGGATCCCCACATGACTGAATGAATCAGGTTTGAGAGGAATGGCTGACTGACTGAGTGATAACAGAAGGAGCTGTATGTATATGTGGGTCCCCCACCACTTCCCAGCTCCAAACAACAATGCGGGGTGTTGTACGTACTCTGGAAAGACCCTGTAGTCGATTTAATTTTTTTTTTGCTCTTTATTTCGCCTTATACAATTTCTTGTGTTAGGAATTTGTTAGTTTTCGAATACCCCTTGGGGTCAGAGCGCAGGGTCAGCCATTGTACAGCGCCCCTGGAGCAATTACAGGTTAAGGGTCTTGCTCAAGGGCCCAGCAGAGTAGGATCTCTTTTGGCAGTGACGGGGATTCGAACCAGCAACCTTCGGGATACCAGTGCAGATCCTTAGCCTCAGAGCCACCACTCCGCCCTGAGAATTTATTCCAAATTCTGTCTTGAGATCACCGAAAACTTAAAAATGAAACACTTCCCTCATCTCAGCTGTAAGTGACCATGTAGGCCGGTGGCCCTCACACTCGCACTTTGCTCCATCTACTTGTATTTTCAGGCAGAAGGTAAAAAGATCAGAGTATGGAGTGTTCCATTAAAATGTTTCGTTCCCGAGGGATCAAAACCTGTGGTGATAAAGAAGAGGTGGGCAGCAAATCACTCTCCTGTGGAGGCCTCACCTTCCCATGAACTGAAATGAAACGTATTACAAAGACGGCAGCTTTTTCAGATTGGTAGAACATTTTCGAAAATTTAAACTGACACCCGTGGAACCAAAATGTCAATTATAATTTTTAATGATACAGACATAAGCATCCTCTTATTTCTGTGTTTTCACTGGAAGCCATGGTGCAACTGACAATCTGTTGAAATGATTTTTTCCCATTTGTCCGTTACAGCTGATCTCCTGACTCAATGAAGATGAGAGGTGGGAAGAGTGGGAGGGTAAACATGAAAAAACAACTTCATCTGAAAAGACAGACGGTCTGCCTCTAGTTGTCTTGCATGCTGTCAATGTGTGTGTGTGTGTGTGTGTGTGTGCGCGTGTCAATGTCTTTCCAGCATGATTAAGAGAAATGACATTTTAAAGGTAAATCACCTTGAATTGCCTGCATGGCAGGATTATGAAGATTCGGGAATGTACGGATGGAGGCAAGGACTAATCCTTTTTAAGTCTCGTTAATCCAGCTGCTTGGTTTACAGGGTCGCTAATTGTTCAGACCATCTAAGGCAGGTTGAAATCTAAGTAATCAACGTAGACCTCCACGTATTCAGTGATAACGTCTGTAGTGTGCACCATCTATTACAATGTACATAGCAATAAAATGCATTGCATTTTTCATTCCAACAGATGGTGCACCACCCTTTAATTACTACAAATGTTTGTAATGCGCCATTTGTTAGATTGCCAAATGCAGTGCATGTGTCTCTGTTATATGCCATTTGGCGTGGAATTCATAAAAGCGGTGTTAATGGCTGTAGTGCACCATCCATTGGAGTTTATTCAGGAATGCATGTGGTAATAAAATATATTCATTTTTTTTACTCCAACAGATGGAGACCTTTGTAGTAATTTAATGCATTATATTGCTACAAATGTTTGTGATGCACTATGTTTCTCTGCTATATGCCATTTGGTCTGAGATTTGCAAAGGCAGTGTTAATATTTGTAGTGCACCATCTGTTGGATTGTACTTTGTAATACATGCAGTAATAAAATGCATTGCATTTTGCATTCCAACAGACGATGCATCACAAACATACACGTTTTATTGCTACAAGTGTTTTGTGATGCGCCATCTGTTAGACTGTCAAATGCAGTGAATGTGTCTCTGTTATATGCCATTTGGCGTGGAATTCATAAAAGCAGTGTTAATGGCTGTAGTGCACCACCCATTGGAGTTTATTCAGGAATGCATGTAGTAATAAAATATATTCAATTTTTCACTCCAACAGATGGCACATAATGGACATGTTGTTGTAATTTAATGCATTATATTACTTCAAATGTTTGCAGCATCTGTTCGAATGACAAATGCAATGCATGTGTCGCTGTTATATGACATTGGGCGTAAGATTTGCCAAGGCGGTGTTACTGTTTGTAGTGCACCAATCTGTTGGATTGTACTTTGGAATACTGTATATGTAATAATAAAATGCATTGCATTTTGCATTCCAACAGATGGTGCATCACAAACATATGCATTTTATTGCTACAAATGTTGGTGATGCTCCTTCTGTTAGAGTGATAAAGGCAATCCAGATGTATCTGTTATATGCCATTTAGTGTGAAAAGCATAAAAGCAGTGTTAATGTTTGTAGTGCACCATCTATTGGAATTTATTCAGGAATGAATGTAGTAATAAAACATATTCAATTTTTTACTCCAAGAGATGTTTGTAGTAATCCAATGCATTATAATACTACAAATGTTTGTAGATTAGAATGACAAATGCAATGCATGTGTCTCCGTTATATGCCATTTAGTGTAAGATTTGCCAAGGCAGTGTTAATGTTTTTAGGGCATCACCTTTTGGAATGCACTTTGGAATATATGTAGTAATAAAATGCATTTGATTTTGCATTCCAACAGATGGTGCATTGCAAACATATGCATTTTATTGCTGCAAATGTTTGACATATTTGGATTGCCTTTATCAATCTGTTATGTGTCATTTGGTGTCGGATTCATAAAAGCAGTGTTAGTGTATGTGATGTGCCCTCTGTTGGAATGACAACTACTTTTTTGAAGGTGGCTTATTGTCATGTGTACAGAGCTACTTTAACCAGGCTGCATCTGTGTTCCTTACTTGAAAAATCTGATTTGTCTTCTCTTTGCAGCCTAACATAAAGCACACAAATATTTAATCGTATTCATAAAAAAAAAAAAATATTTATAGGTTTTCGAACAGACACCGGGCTGCAGATTTAGGTTCCCGAGGGTAAAGAACAACAGATTCAAGAAATCTTTGATTGCCAGAGCTTTGAGCTTTGTCAATTCTGTTACTTGTAGGGATACTGCTAAATGCTAAACTTATTTATCGTTTTGTGTAAATATTTATCTTTGTGAATTTCCCCTTGGGACTAATAAAATATCTATCTATCAATCTATCTATAATATAGTGCCTTTCACATCTATCTATCTATCATAGATATGAAAGGCACTATATGATAGATAGATAGATGTGAAAGGCACTATATGATAGATAGATAGATATGAAAGGCACTATATCTTTTTATTATATAGTGCCTTTCATATCTATCTTTTTATTATATAGTGTCTTTAATATCTATCTATCTATCTCTATCTATCTATCTATTATATGGTGCCTTTCACATCTATCTATCTATCATATAGTGCCTTTCACATCTATTATATAGTGCCTTTCACATCTATCTATTATATAGTGCCTTTCATATCTATCTTTTCATTATATAGTGTCTTTCATATCTGTCATATAGTGCCTTTCACATCACAGCAGGGATGCTGCTATATGCTAAACTTATTTATCATTTTGTGTAAATATTTATCTTTGTGAATTTCCCCTTGGGATTAATAAAGTATCTATCTATCTATCTATCTATCTATTTATCTATCTATCTATCTATCTATCTAATGTTGAGTGTGTGTACTTATGATAACACTAGCTGTCTGTTGTAGTGAATTGACTTATTTTTTTGTATTTGTGTCTTATTTTTTTACTATCCTGCTGCAAACAAATTTTCCTCCAGAAAAATAAAGTTGACCTCCCTCCCCACCTACTGAAAAATCCCTCATTTCTCTATTGCAAAGACTGGCATCCCCGCCAGGACTGAACAGGGATCCTTACCTGGTCGGGACACCAGTATACTGAAAGGACAGGGGCGAGAAAACCTAGCGAGGCTACTTGTTCCCCTAGCACACTAGATGGCAGCCTCCCTGGGCAACACTAGCAGTATGGATACCCGCAAGGCATGTTGGGAACTGGAGTCTGATAGAGCAGCCTTGTTGGGGTCCCATGGGTGCCACCAAGTGGTACTTCAGGGATACGTGATCCCTACTCTGAAGTACTTCCATTGGGCTATGGCCTAGCTCAAGAAATACTCCTAGGTCCAAAATAAAAGACACCACTCGACCTCATCCAGGCGAGTTGGAGTCGGGTGGAAGGAGGACAAAGCTCACCTGAGAGGTTGTGGTGGAGAGATTAAGAAGAGTTGTGCTGTAGTTGGTTCATGCCTTGTTTAAAGCCTTTGTGCAAAGTATTGTGTCTGTGACGTTATGTCTTGGGTTTGGGGTGCTGCAGCGCCCCCTGGCGGTCACACTATGTAATCGAAGCCATCACCTGAAGTTACCATTCACTTACGGATGGAGGACGGAGCTCCAGACCTCATTCGCAGCCTTGTTTAGCACATTTGTGCTTCGTCTTTGCCGTCCTTCAGTCAACACCATTGTTTCAGTTTACATTTCACACTCTCAAAAGGAAACCACGGAGCAGATTTACAGTCGTCAAAATGTGCCGCTCTCTATGCTCCAAATCTCACAGACTCCATTTTTGTTATCTACAGGTTCAGATGCCAGGCTCTCTTAGATTTTATGAACGCCGCCACCAGCATTGCAAATAAACAGGAGCATAAGGAGATGATTTTGAGGGAAATGCTATTTTATAAAAACACTTTCTGGTTAAATAAAATGGTTTATCAAAAAAGAAGAAATGAATTTTCTATGCAGCTGATAAATGTTGCCATGGCAAAGCTAGGGTCCCGCTTGACGCACTACTGGGCACTGAGAGTGGCAAAACTGCCCACACTCGGGTACTTTTTTTAACTCAGATTTATAACAAAGCATGTAAGGCAAAGTGTGTTGAGTTTTAATGAAATGAAGTCATTTATTGTGTTCAGCTGTTACTAAGTAGCTGATTTATGAAGGTGTAACTGGGACAATGGTGGACGCTTTATAGGGCAGTCATGCTAAGTTTTAGATCCATAGGGAATAACAGCTTTAACATCATGAGTCCTCAACTCCGGTCCTGGAGGGCCGCAGTGGCTGCAGATTTTCATTCTAACCCTTTTCTTAATTACTGACCTGCTTTTGCTGCTAATTAACTTCTATTGAATTCATTTTCATTGACTTCTCTTTTAAGATTTGTTCCTCTGATTTCTTTCCTTAAATGGCACCCAAACAGAAATGACATGTGAAGTGAGTGAGCCGACAGAAGACCACCTAAGTCGGGGCCTCAAACTCCAACCAGTTGCTTAATCAGGGGGCAAAGTCTCGTCGTTAATTAAACCCGTTCTTTAATTTCATGGCTTCTTCCTGCTCTCATTGTGCAATGAATTTGTTGATCTTTCTCTTTTCTAAGAGCACTGGGGACCTGAGCAGATCGACATTCCTGAGGCCTTCACCTTTCTTTATTTTCAGATATTGGTTGTTTCCTGCCTTGCACCCTGTGCTGGCTGGGATACCTGCAAGGCATGTTGGGAACTGCAGTCTGATAGAGCAGCCTTGTTGGTAGACCCCCGTGACCCTGTAGTTAGGATATAGCCGGTTGGATAATGGATGGATGGATGGATGTATGATGGTCACAGTTTGCTGGTTAAGTTTTGGTTCATTTTATATCTCACTAGCTGAAATACAGCATTGCCCGGGAGGAAAATAAAGTGTTTTTTTTATTTTCTTTAATTGTTTGAGAAGAATATAATAAAAAAAAACAACTTTAAAAATAAATTAACAAACAATGAAGACTCACTAATGTGCTTGTCTTGCGGTCTTGTATGTATGTTATCATCCTGTTGACGCTCGTAACCGGCCAACTCGATTTAATTTGAAAAGCAACAGGCGGGCGCGGTAGTGGAGCTCAAACATGAAGAATGCTGGTAGTCACCTCCAGTTCGTCCTCTGGTGGTCGTTCTGAGTGTCAACTGAATGATAACATGCATACAAGACTGTAAGATCACCTCCCACCCTACCCAGAAGGGGGTGGGTTTAGTGTTGATTTCACCCTACAGTATTTGTAGTCGACCAATGAGAAACATGTACCAAGTGTCATGAAAATCGCTCCAGCCGTTCGGAAGTGATGCTGGGACAAACATACTGTACATACATACACATATACACATATACTGTATACACACTAGCTGAAATACCCAGCGTTGTCCGGGAGGAAAAAAAAAGTGTTTTTTTAATTGTTTGATAAAAATATATTTAAAAAAACCCACAACTTTAAAAATAAATTAACAAACAATGAAGACTCACTAGTGTGCTTGTCTTGCGGTCTTGTATGTATGTTACCAGGCTGTGAACGGTCGTAACCAGCCAACTCTATTTAATTTGAAAAGTAACGGGGGCACAGCGGCGCTCAAACATGAAGAATGCTGGCAGTCACCTCCAGTTCATCTCCTGGTGGTCGTTCCGAGTGTCAACTGGATGATAACATGAATACAAGACTGTAACATCACCTCCCTCCCTACCCAGAAGGGGGTGGGTTAGTGTTGATTTCACCCTACAGTATTTGTAGTTGACCAATGAGAAACATGTGGACTAAGTTTCATGAAAATCGCTCCAGCCGTTTGGAAGTGATGCTGGGACATGCATACATACACATACATACACATTGACGTGGTAGCATTACAGTGCATCCGGATAGTATTCACAGCGCATCACTGTTTCCACATTTTGTTATGTTACAGCCTTATTCCAAAATGGATTAAATTCATTTTTTTTCTCAGAATTCTACACACAACACCCCATAATGACAACGTGAAAAAAGTTTGAGGTTTTTGCAAATTTATTAAAAATAAAAAAATTGAGACAGCCCATGTACATAAGTATTCACAGCCTTTGCCATGAAGCTCCAAATTGAGCTCAGGTGTATCCTGTTTCCCCTGATCATCCTTGAGATGTTTCTGCAGCTTCATTGGAGTCCACCTGTGGTAAATTCAGTTGACTGGACCTGATTTGGAAAGGCACACACTTGTCTATATAAGGTCCCACAGTTGACAGTTCATGTCAGAGCACAAACCAAGCATGAAGTCAAAGGAATTGTCTGTAGACCTCCGAGACAGGATTGTCTTGAGGCACAAATCTGGGGAAGGTTACAGAAAAATTTCTGCTGCTTTGAAGGACCCAATAAGCACAGTGGCCTCCATCATCCGGAAGTGGAAGAAGTTCGAAACCACCAGGACTCTTCCTAGAGCTGGCTGGCCATCTAAACTGAGAGATTGGAGGAGAAGGACCTTCGTCAGGGAGGTGACCAAGAACCCGATGGTCACTCTGTCAGAGCTCCAGAGGTCCTCTGTGGAGAGAGGAGAACCTTCCAGAAGGACAACCATCTCTGCAGCAATCCACCAATCAGGCCTGTATGGTAGAGTGGCCAGACAGAAGCCACTCCTTAGTAAAAGGCACATGGCAGACCGCCTGGAGTTTGCCAAAAGGCACCTGAAGGACTCTCAGACCATTAGAAAATAAATTCTCTGGTCTGATGAGACAAAGATTGAACTCTTTGGTGTGAATGCCAGGCGTCACATTTGGAGGAAACCTGGCACCGCTCATCACCAGGCCAATACCATCCCTACAGTGAAGCATGGTGGTGGCAGCATCATGCTGTGAGGACTGGGAGACTAGTCAGGATAAAGGGAAAGATGACTGCAGCAATGTACAGAGACATCCTGGATGAAAACCTGCTCCAGAGCGCTCTTGACCTCAGACTGGGGCGACAGTTCATCTTTCAGCAGGACAACGACCCTAAGCACACAGCCAAGATATCAAAGGAGTGGCTTCAGGACAACTCTGTGAATGTCCTTGAGTGGCCCAGCCAGAGCCCAGACTTGAGTCCGATTGAACATCTCTGGAGAGATCTTAAAATGGCTGTGCACCGACGCTTCCCATCCAACCTGATGGAGCTTGAGAGGTGCTGCAAAGAGGAATGGGCGAAACTGGCCAAGGATAGGTGTGCCAAGCTTTTGGCATCATATTCAACAAGACTTGAGGCTGGAATTGCCGCCAAAGGTGCTTCGACAAAGTATTGAGCAAAGGCTGTGAATACTTATGGACATGGGATTTCTCAATTTTTTTATTTTTAATAAATTTGCAAAAACCTCAAGTAAACTTTTTTCACGTTGTCATTATGGGGTGTTGTGTGTAGAATTCTGAGGAAAAAAATGAATTTAATCCATTTTGGAATAAGGCTGTAACATAACAAAATGTGGAAAAAGTGATGCGCTGTGAATACTTTCCGGATGCACAGTATGCTACCATCCAGTGGACGCTCAGAACCGGCCAACTCTATTTAATTTGAAAAGCACCAGGAGCGCGGTGGAGCTCAAACATAAAGAACTTTAAAAATAAATTAGCAAACAATGAAGACTCACTAGTGTGCTTGGCTTGCAGTCTTGTATGTATGTTATCATCCTCTTAATGCTCATAAACGGCCAACTCTATTTAATTTGAAAAGCAACAGGCGGGTGCTGGCAGTCACCTCCAGTTCGCCCTCTGGTGGTCGTTCCGAGTGTCAACTGAATGATAGCATGCATACAAGAGCGCAAGACCACCCCCCACCCTACCCAGAAACAGGTGGGTTAAGGTTGATTTCACCCTACAGTATTTTTAGTGGACCAATGAGAAACCTGTGTACCAAGTTTCAGGAAAATCGCTCCAAACATTCGGAAGTGATGCTGTCCCGTCCTGGTCTCGCTTTTTACTTCACCTGGGGAAGTGGGCAAATGTATAAATCTGCATATTACCGCATGTATTGTTAAAGGCATTCAAAGTTTAGTGCAGAATTGAAGAACTGGTTGGTTGCAGAGCTGCATTTTCCCTGTGGGCCAATAAAATGTAACGTTAACAACGCGTTCATTTTTTGGCTGACCCCACATAGCTTCTTCGAGTGATCATGTGACACACAACAGTTCTTACGAATATTATTCCATCCAAAAGATCGAGATCTTTTTTTCTTCCACGAGTTCCTTGTCGTCCAGTGTTTCTAAACCATTCAGCCATTCCCGGGATGTGCATGCCGACCTCTACCTCAATGCCATCTTCTGGGGGCTCCAGGCCAGTCAGGACAGCTCAGGAGCTCTCGTAAATCCTGCTGAAGTTAAAAATGATAAAATTCCACTACTCGTACTGCGAAGAGTGGGACTAAATTTGCGTCACACTAGAGATTTATAAGCCAGTTCTGGTTGATAAATACGGGCAGAGGTGTGGGATTCGGACCCAAGATGTGGGATCCATTAAGGACCAGCAGCTCCAGTCGCAACAAAGCAGGCCTGTTGGGTCGTCATTCTTACGTTTACTGACTTTTAACCGTTAACATCTTTACTTTTTCAAGTGATATCAAATTATGTTACATTACCGATAGTCTGTGAACAAACTGGACTTGAGTATCGATCCGTTTAAGCTCCTACAAAAACGCTGCTAAGTAATACGAATTTTCATTTCCGAGGGAAATGGCAGGGGGAGTGCTCTCTTTCCTTGATGGATGTGCAAGGAGGTTCCGCAACGATTAATCAAAGCATGTGTCCTTCAGGAGTCGGAGTGTGCCTTTTGGAATGGGTTGGCATGATTAGCACTGACATCTTGTTATAGGGCAGGCTTTATCGTAACAGCGGGTGGGTGGCCCTCTAGAGAGACCCTGTTATGCTTACTTCCTCACTCGCAGTTTGGTATTTTCAGGACAATAGTAACATTAAAAAAGAAAAAAAAATAATGTGTCTACTTCTTATTAAGGAAACTTAAGTACCTCTCATAATTCCGAACAGGGGGACTGAGAATTAGGAAAAGTAAAGAGAGTTTACCTGGAAAGGGGTGACAATAATAACAACCCAAGTCAACATATAATGCTTTGCCTTTTCCTACACGAGACACTCTAAGTCACCATGCTTTTGGTGATGTATTTGATTTGGGTAGCAGGTCAACCCTTAACCACTTTAGAACTCCGTCCTGAGCTATATATTGATAGCTTAAGGACTTCAGTGAGTGCAATTTTCCACCGAGACATGAGGTGGCGCTGTCTAATAATGATCTCTCTTCTCCTCCCTCTGCAGAAAGGAAGACAGACACCTTCCCATCAATGACATCACTTCCTGGGCCCGACCACCTGGGCCTGCCTCTTCCTCCCAGAATCCTTGTTAAACCCAAGAGCCACCGTAATGGGCAGTCTGCCTGATTGAAAAGTCGGAACAACCCGTTTGCCTTTTTACCACATACAGTTTCACTTAAAATTATTTAATCCCCATTGCAAATAAGGTTTTAGTGGCAAAATGTACAAACTATCAGCTGTTTGCAATAAAAAATCAAACAAGACCCATTTAAAAGCTCAGCACAACTGATATTACTAAGTGGTTTCTCCACACTCAACACAAAGTGCCATAACCCAAAACAGGGACTTATCTATCCAAGTACTTTGAGCATGAAGAAGGCAATATATAAATAAATAAATCTATCTATCTTATACAGATAGACAGATAGATTAGGCACTATCTATCTATCTATCTTATATAGTGCCTTATATTTCTATTTATCTATCTATATAAATGATGCCTTTTGTATCTATCTAAGTACTCTGAGCATGCAAAAGGCACTATATAAATAAAAGCTTCTATTTATCTCTCTATCTATCTTATCCTGCCAACTATGCTAAAATTTCTGTCTATCTATCTATCCTGCCAACTACGCTAAAATTTCTATCTATCTATAGTGCCTTTCCTATCTATCTAGTGCCATTCACATCTATCTATCTATCTATCTATCTATCTATCTATCTATCTATCTATCTATCTATCTAACTACGCTAAAATTTCTATCTGTCTATCTATCTTATTCTGCCAACTATGCTAAAATTTCTATCTATCTGTCTATCTATCTTATCCTGCCAACTACGCTAAAATTTCTATCTGTCTATTTATCTTATTCTGCCAACTATGCTAAAATTTCTATCTATCTGTCTATCTTATCCTGCCAACTACGCTAAAATTTCTATCTGTCTATCTATCTTATCCTGCCAACTACGCTAAAATTTCTATCTGTCTATCTATCTTATCCTGCCAACTACGCTAAAATTTCTATCTATCTATAGTGCCTTTCCTATCTATCTAGTGCCATTCACATCTATCTATCTATCTATCTATCCTGCCAACTACGCTAAAATTTCTATCTGTCTATCTATCTTATCCTGCAAACTATGCTAAAATTTCTATCTACCTGTCTATCTTATTCTGCCAACTACACTAAAATTTCTATCTATCTATCTATCTATCTATCTATCTATCTATCTATCTATCTATCTATCTATCTATCTATCTATCGGGGTGGTCTCTAGTGAGCAGCAATCAATTAACAGACAAAGTGGAAGCAGACAAAGGGATGGGTGAATAAGTTACACACACACACACACACACACGCACACACACACACATTCAGAGGATTTTTTCCTTTCAAGCACGCAGTAAAGCTGCCCCTGCTGTGTGCCACCCACTTTTTTTCAATTTGTAGTCAATCGGCCGCTAAACAGACACATGGTTTTCAGAGTACATTACATTAGACCTGACCTGCTCTTCGATTTCTTCGCTCCTCAAGGTGGAAACGCGGCCTGACATAAATAAATAAGTCTGAGCATCTGCCCACGGTTCAGACCGCAAAAATCGGGCCTGTCACACAAATAGCATTTATTCATCAAAGAGCTTGAGAGGGAAAATCATGGCAATGTGTGAGGGGAGCAGGTTAGATGTCAGAGTCTCTTTGATGGAGATGTGGACAAAAAACCAAGCAGAGAACGCAGCGCGGGTCAAATGAGAAAATGAGATTATTGCTTTATGAAGCGGTAGCCCAAAAGGCTCCAGATATCAAATATAAATAACGTGTGTGCCAGAAACACTTCCATCTTGAGTGTAAACACTGCCTCTCGTAATTTAATTTTAAGTCGGAGACCAAATGAAAATAAGACACAGCTAAGGACACACCTACAGGAATTATGAGATGTACTACTACTGTCTCTCTATTATATAAAAAATCCTGAGATGAGACTATTGCCAAGAGATTTTTTCAAGTCCCGCCCTCCTCTCAACCATTTCTGGTTCACAGCCCACGCCCGCGGTCCTCTCACCTCTCATTGGTGTGAACGCTTTTGTCAGACACAGTTCCTGCGCTCTTAGCTCTTACAAATTTGAACATTTTCCTCACTTTAAGTTCCCAATAAAAGAAGACGTATTATGTCTAAATCTTATTGAAGAATTTCATCCCGAAGGCTTGTGGTGCTCCAGTGTTGCTCACACAGTCCTTGAGTCTCGCACACTGCGGTCTGCCTGACAGATAGTCCATTACGCAGGACACCACAGGCTCATCCACCTGCATACCCCTTAACAGGGATGGCTGGTTCGTACTGAAGGCACTGGAGAAATCAAAAAAGTCAAATCCTTAACCAGTGCTGCCAGCTTGGCGGAGCAAACAGATAACGGCATCCTCCATTCCAGTCTTTGTCCAATAAGAGAACTGCAGTGGGTCCACGTGGTCTACCACAAGAGGACTCAGACAGTCCAGGACCAGCCTCTCAAAGGCCACTGGTCTGTAGTCATTAGGCGGGGAGGTGCCCACCTTACAGTGCAGGATGCTTTCCACAGCAGTGGCACTTTCCGGAGCCTTAGGGACAGACGGAACAGGTGACAGAGGACACCACAACGTTTGTCAGCACAGGCCTTAAGAACTCGAGGACTTTTCCTGGGTGCAGCTTCCTCCGTTGTCTCCTTACTTGGCTCTTCACTGATGGTCAGAGGTAGACTTGTCACCAGCCATTCTAGTTGACGCGACAGGAGTTGTTGATGTAGTAGGGATGGTGTTGGAGGACTAGTCATTGGAAGAAGATGGCAGTGGGAGGGAAAAATTAATTGGTTCAGGGTGTTGGCTCTGTCCACATCCATAGCTAGATTGTTACCATACACAGATACAGAACATTGTTGGGGTGGCACCTTCTTTAAGGATTGAATCTTCTCATTTCCAGACTCGCCACCCTCTAGCGGCCATCACTTCCCGCAGTGTGATGCTGTTTGCTTCCCTGCAAGGGCTATGGCAGGACTGTTGTGCGTCACCCTAGTGGTGGCCTACCTCTCCACTCTTGCCAGCACATCATAACAGGTTAGGTCAGGTCAGGTTGGGGGGCACGCACCGGTACAGCATGTTGCCACACAAATATATGTATATATCCCAAATATTTGAACAAAGATAGATTTAATGTCACTTTGTCATTCATTCTAAATGTCACTCACTAAAAATGACCAGATGGGGGGGGGGGGGTTCGGGGGGGGGGGGGGGGGGGGGGGCTTCCTGACATTTTACCAAGAGACGTGTCCAAACAATTAAGACACCATATCACCAACGTTAAACTCTTGTGGTTTAGCTGAAACAGCACTGTCTATGTATCCCGAGGCAGGCGCTGAGCAATGGTGTTGAGCCAACAGTTCACAGAATTGACAATTGAAGAATTTGCCCGCTGGCAATGATGGCTGAAACCAATAGCAACCCTTTAAAATCCACAGCATGTGGTCAGTAAAACCCGGTCAGTGAAGTCTGATAAACAGTCAGGATAAACATCACCAGAGGTGTGTAATTGCTGATATTCTCTTGAGAAAAGAAGAACCGGGAAAATGCCCAAAATGCTCAGAGTGTTGACCTTAACTTTCACTGCCATTCCAATGTGCCCAGCGGGTATGGAATCTATTTGTAAACAAAGCCGAGCAACACAAACTGTGTCCTTCAATTCCAAATCTACAGAATCACAGTGGGCAATACTTGCAAATGAACACTCTTTTGAGTGAATGCCACATTTCCATAACACAAAAAAATGGGAACTGGAATTGACGCCTGGCCGGGTCAATAGCAGAATATATTCTCCCTCAACGTAATGGACACTCAAGTCAGAGTAGGTGTCTCGATGTCAGGTCACACGTTAGAGCAATCAACGCTGCTGCTGCTTCTCACACCCAGAAACCAGTAAATCATTTCCATACATCATTCTTTCTAAACCTGCTTAATCCTGAGAAGAATTGTGGGGCCGCTGGAGCCTACGCCGCCAAGCACAGGGCACAAGGCAGGAATAATCTGGACTGGACTGCCAATACTGAGAGGACAGAGCCGACTATACTTCCTTAGAAGGCTGGCGTCCTTCAACATCTGCAATAAGATGCTGCAGATGTTCTATCAGATGGTTGAGGCGAGCACCCTCTTCTACGCGGTGGTGTGCTGGGGAGGCAGCATAAAGAAGAGAGACACCTCATGACTGGACAAACTGGTGAGGAAGGCAGGCTCTATTGTAGGCACAGAGCTGGACAGTTTGACATCTGTGGCGGAGTGACGGGTGCTGAGCAGACTCCTGTCAATCATGGAGAATCCACTGCATCCACTAAATAGTATCATCTCCAGACAGAGGAGCAGCTTCAGTGACAGACTGTTGTCACCGTCCTGCTCCACTGACAGACTGAGGAGATCGTCCCTCCACCACACTATGTGACTCTTCAATTCCACCCTGGGGGATGGATGGGGGGGGGGGTAAACGTTAACATTATACAAAGTTATTGTCTGTTATACCTGCATTTTTATCACTCTTTAATATTGTTTTTATCAAAATGCTGCTGCTGGAGTATGTGAATTTCCCCATGAGATTGAGAAAGTATCTATCTATCTTATCTTGCCAACTATGCTAAAAATTAATATCTATCTATCCTGCCAACTACACTAAAATTAATATCTCTATCTATCTATCTATCTATCTATCTATCTATCTATCTATCTAATCTTGCCAACTATGCTAAAATTTCTATCTATCTATCTTGCCGACTATACTAAAAATTGATATCTATCTATCCTGCCGACTACACTAAAATTAATATCTCTATCTATCTTATCTTGCCAACTATGCTAAAATTTCTATTTATCTATCTATCTATCTATCTATCTATCTTGCTGACTATACTAAAAATTAATATCTATCCTGCCGACTATGCTAAAAATTAATATCTATCTATCCTGCCAACTACACTAAAATTAATCAATCAATCTATCTATCTTATCTTGCCAACTATGCTAAAATTTCTATCTATCTTGCCGACTATACTAAAAATTGATATCTATCTATCCTGCCGACTACGCTAAAATTAATATCTCTATCTATCTTATCTTGCCAACTATGCTAAAATTTCTATCTATCTATCTATCTATCTATCTTGCTGACTATACTAAAAATTAATATCTATCTATCCTGCCAACTACACTAAAATTAATCTATCTATCTATCTATCTATTTTATCTTGCCAACTATGCTAAAATTTCTATCTATCTATCTATCTATCTATCTATCTATCTATCTATCTATCTATCTATCTATCTATCTTGCCAACTACATTAAATTAATATCTCTATCTTATCTTGCCAACTATGCTAAAATTTCTATCTATCTGTCTTGCCGACTATACTAAAAATTAATATCTATCTATCCTGCCGACTATACTAAAAATTAATATCTATCTATCCTGCCAACTACACTAAAATTAATATCTCTCTCTATCTATCTATCTATCTATCTATCTATCTATCTATCTAATCCTTGGACAGGGCACCACTACATTATAGGGTCACAGTGTTTGGCATTTCTCTTCCTCCCATATCACATTAGGTGTAATGGCGATGCTCAATTGGCCTTGCAGGAGTCAGTGTGGATGTACGAGTGAGTGTAGTGGGGTCACCATGTTGGTTAAATCCTGCCCTGCCTATAATTCTACTAGGATAGGCAACAGCTCCCTGTGATGCAGAAATGGTCCTGAAAATGTTAAATAATTCACACATCTTTAAATAAGATGCTTCTTTTACAATACAAACAGATAATCCTCTTGGAGAAGGTGTTATCTGCATTGGGGGGTCTGACGAAAGAAAGAAAAAGACCACCATTCACCACACAGGTGTTTCGGCAGGTAGTCAGATCCTGTCTCTTTTTACACATTTTGTTAGGTTGCGGCCTTGTGCTAAAATCACGGAAATGCATTTGTCCTACACATCAAGCAGAATGTGAAAGCGATAAACAGGATTTTAGAAAATTATGCAAATGAATTAATAACATAAAACTGAAATGTCCCATTGACACAAGTATTCAGGCCTTTTCCTCAGTAATTCCCTGAAGCCCCTTTGGAAGCCATTAGAGCCTGCAGGCTTCTTGGGTTCGAAGCAAAAAGCTTCACACACCTGGATTCGCACATTTTCTGCCATTCCTCTCTGCAGTTCCTCTTAAGCTCCGTCAGGTTGGATGGAGTCCATCGGTGGGTAGCTACTCTCTGGTGTCTCCAGAGTGGTTTGACTGGTTTCAAGTTTGGGCTCTGGCTGAGCCACTCAAAGACATTCCCAGAGTTTTCCCTAAGTCACCTCTGTGCTTTCTTTGCTTTGTGTCATGGTGGAAGGTGAACCTCTGGTCCTGTCGGAGGTCCAAAGCACTCTGAGCAGGTTTTCTTTAAGTATATCTCTGGGTTTTTCTCTGGCTGGGCCACTCAATGACATTCCCAGAGTTTTCTTTCAGCCACTCCTCTACTGTCCTTGCTTTGTGTCCTGTTGGAAGGTGAAGCTTCAGGTCAGTCTGAGGTTCAGAGGGTTCTGCAGCAGGTTTTCTTTAAGGGTATCTCTGCATTTTTCTCCTGGCTGGGCCACTCAGGGACATTCCCAGAGTTGTCCCTATGCCATTGCTATGTTGATTTGGGTCACTGTCATATGTTGGAAGGTGAACCTCTGGTCCAGTCTGCTCTAAGCAGGTTTTCTTTAAGGATATCTCTGTACTTTGCGTCTTCCATCCTTCCCTCAACCCTGACTAGTCTCCAAGTCCCTAACTCAACTACATGATGCAGCCACCACCACACTTTACCGTTGGAATCATACTGTGTTACCTATTGAGCAGTGCCAGGTTTCCTTCAGAAATGATGCTTAGAATCGGTTCAATCTTGGTTTCATCAGACCAGAGAGTCTTGTTTCTTATTGTCTGAGAGTCCTTTAGGTGCCCTTTTGCAAACTCCAAGCAGGCTTTCATGTGTCACCTGGTCACTCTGCCATAAAGTCACTCTCATCTCTACACAAATTCCCCCAAGCTCAACCAGAGTGGCCATCAGGTTCTTGGTCACCTCTCTTACCCTTGTCCCACGACTGCTCAGTTTGGCCGGGTGGCCAGCTCTATGAATAGCAGTGGGAGTCCTAAACTTCTTCTCTTTAAGAATGACGGAGATTACTGAACCCTTGGGAACCATCGATGCTGCAGGAATTTTGCTGCAGCCTCTCCCAGATCCGAGCCTCGACACAATCCTTTCTCTAAACTCTGCAGGAAACTTCTCCACCCTCATGGCGGGCGCGGTTTTTGCTCAACTGTGGACCTTCTACAGACAGGTGTGTGCTTTTACCAACCAGACCAGTCAACTGACGACAGGTGGGCCAACCCCAAACAAGGTGCAGAACCACAGAATGGGATGCACCTGAGCCAAACGTCAAAGGGGTCTGAATCCTTGTTTGTTATTTGTCATAAATTTGCATAAATGTCTACAATCCTGTTGTTTGCTTTGTTATTCTGGGTTACTGAGTGTTGCTGATGAGAGAAAAAAATGAATTTAAATTAATTTAGCGCAAGGCTGCAACAAAAATAAAAAAAAAAAAAATGTAAGAAAAAGTGAAGGGGCCTCAATAATCGAGTGTATACGTTGGGTGCTGTCACAGAAGAAGGAGAACAGCATTTTGAAACATCTGCTTACAGAATTAGATTTGTGTAATTTCCTTCAATGATCACAGAGATTTATAAGACTGTTGCTTAAGACGGATTAAAATGTAAGAAATAAATTATCATCTGGCACAGCTACAGAATCTTATAAAAGGCAGAGTCCTTGAGAACCAAACATGTAGTATCAATGTAAAGATTTTTCCCAGTGGTCAGCAGCAAGCTGGTTATTCAGAAGGTCAAACCAACATTCTAATTTCTTGTCTGATTGCTTATGCAATCAAAAGACTCAGCAGCAACTCCAAGGAGAAGAAAAAAATGAAAAACAAAATGGTTTATGGATTATAGAAAAGTACATACATATAAATGAGTTGGTTCTAGAAATAGAGATTGGGTAACATGGCCAAGATTGTCCTACAGCAATGCCAATGCACGGAACGCATCGTTCACTCTGTACGTGGAACCACATAAGGCGAGATGAAGGGCCAAGCCTAGCCAGCTAATCACGATTTACTTCTTTTCAGCCATCATACTTTCATCACATTACTTCTCCATTGCCTTCAATTGCCTCGTATGAGCCTGTGGTGTCCTGGATAATGGACTTCATGTTGGGCAGAAGGCTGTTTGTGAGACTCAAGGAGTGTGTGGGCAACACTGGATACAAAGAGAACTGTCAGCAAACAAACATCAGCAAAGCCAAGGAACTGCTTATTGACTTTCACCGCACCGAAGAGCCTCTGTGTCTGGTCACAATTCAAGGAATGGATATAAAGGGGGTGCACATTAATGACAGGTTGGACTGGTCCCAGAACACAGAGGAACTATGGAAGAAAGGGCAGAGCAGGCTCTTCTTCCTAAGGAGACTGCACTCCTTTAATGTGGGAAGTGACCTACTTCACATCTTCTACAACTCTGTGATGGCCAGTGTGGTGTGCTGGGCTGGTAACATCACTACAAGACAAGCCCACCAAATCAACAAGCTGATTAAAAGGGCCGCCTCAGTTATAGGACCACTCTGGACCCCTTGGAGGTCATAGAGAAGCAGAGAATGAAGACAAAATTGAATGCCATTATGAGCAATGCTGCATGTCCTCTCTGTGATGCGCTAACACAAGGACTTTCAGCCAACACATCATTCAATGGAAGTGTGTGAAGAAACACTATGGGGGGCTCCTCTATAGCAAAAGGCAATACTCCTGCATAGCACCTCACTGGGACTGGGACTGTCGAGTCAGAAGTTTTTCTTTTCTTTCTTTTCAAAATTTCTTCCTTTTTAGTCATTCTGGCGTGTTCACAGCATACAGTAGTATGTGTGTATATTTAAGTATTTATCTATCTATGTATGTATTTATTTATTCAAAGAGTTTCTGTAAAAATACTATGTTCTCCTTTGTGGACAATTAAAGAGTGATCGATCTATCTATCTATCATATAGTGCTTTTCATATCTATCTATCTATTATATAGTGCCTTTCATATCTATCTATCTATCATATAGTGCCTTTCATATCTATCTAACTATTATATAGTGCCTTTCATATATATCTATGTATCTATCTATCTATTATATAGTGCTTTTTATATCTATCTATTTATCAATCTATCTATTATATAGTGCCTTTCATATCTATCTATCATATAGTGCCTTTCATATCTATCTATCTATTATATAGTGCTTTTCATATCTATCTATTATATAGTGCTTTTCATATCTATTATATAGTGCCTTTCATATCTATCTATCTATTATATAGTGCTTTTAATACCTATCTATCTATTATATAGTGCCTTTCATATCTATCTATCTATCTATTATATAGTGCTTTTCATATCTATTATGTAGTGCCTTTCATATCTATCTATTATATAGTGCTTTTCATATCTATTATATAGTGCCTTTCATATCTATCTATCTATTATATAGTGCCTTTCATATCTATCTATCTATCTATTATATAGTGCTTTTCATATCTATCTATTATATAGTGCTTTTCATATCTATCATATAGTGCCTTTCATATCTATCTATTATATAGTGCCTTTCATATCTATCTATCTATCTATTATATAGTGCCTTTCATATCTATCTATCTATCTATTATATAGTGCTTTTCATATCTATCATATAGTGCCTTTCATATCTATCTATTATATAGTGCCTTTCATATCTATCTAACTATCTATCTATCTATCTATTATATAGTGCCTTTCATATCTATCTATCTATCTATTATAGAGTGCTTTTCATATCTATCTATTTATCTATCTATCTATTATATAGTGCCTTTCATATCTATCTATCTATCTTAAATTTGAAAGTAGAGCCTGCACATCTGGATTTGCGGTTGAGTTCATGAACAGAAGCAGAGGTAAGAATTTAGAAGAAGTTAAAAAAAAACTTGTTAAAAGATGTCGTCAGGATTCCTCAACAACAACCTGCAACCCAAAAGTGGTTTAAGACCCAGTGGTTGAGAAACTTTACTTTAAAGAATTACAGGTTACACCCTTTCTCACTGCAATGCTTAGCCGGTGTTTTCTACGGTTGCCATTTCTGGGGGTGAAAAACGCTGTCGGAATGTGGATGAAAATGGAGACTAACGTGTTTGTTTTTAGATGAAAATATTGTAGTGTGGACATAGCCTCTGAATCACGACAATATGCTGATCTGTTTGGAAACTGTGATGCAGTTAAAGGGTAAGAAAGCAGAAAAATAAATTCATATGAAAAGCAATAATTACTGTTGTCGGGCAACTCAAAAGTAAAAAGAAGAGGGAAGTGAGTGTGGATTCAGGGGATTAAATAACAGCACCCAGCACGTCGAAGGTATGGCAGAATGTGAGTTATTGGTGTATAGCATGGCTGGGACACTCCCTAGCTGGGTTACCAATTCATCCCGGGACTCGCTCAGACGTGAGCCATTATTTAATCCTAAGTGTGAAACTGTGAGAAGAGACAGGGATATCACAGGAAACTCGGCTTAGAAAATGGGGGAAATGCAACCTGCAAGCATTAGGAAGAAGGCCCTCCTGCACTTGGGCCACTGTACTAACATAAAACAAATAATAATAATAATAATAGACATTGAATTTAGTTATGTTTCACGGAGGAGGGTAAAAGCAGCATCAAGATTAGCAGGGTAGTAGGGGGCCGCTGCCCATCACTTTAGTTCTAGTGGGAACTGCCTACCTTTATGAGATGAAAGCGAGTAATGAAATTTGCTAGATGCTCCATGTCAATAAATGTGTCAAAAGCAATAAAACATCCCATTTAGAACATTTTTTAACATTTACAATTATACAGCGTACCCTGAAAAGAGCCTCTCCATTCTTTGGTGTAATAAAGGATCCATTAATCTACTTGCCAAGACAAAATACTCAGGCAGTAGAGTGAAAAATAAATAAATAGGAAATGCAATTTTTTTTTCCTAACATTAAATGTAAAGCCTTTAAGCTTACGGCTGCCACAGCAGATGTAGATTATACCATGTAAAAGCAACTACCGGACTATTAATTAACGGGGAGAGCATTTTAATAAAGCATAAAGATATATTCAGCAGATTGTTCACGCACAAACCATGAAAAATTGGGCTTAAAATGCTGACAAGACGTCTCTGATTTCCATTATTTCCCTGCACCTCATCAAGATGGCTACAGCCTGCAGGAAGGCCACTGTGACTCTCGTCATAATTGCTGCGCCCTGTGGCCCCCTTCGAAACTATATTTCCTCTTGACTCTCTGCATTGCCGGCATCACAGGGAAAGGTAAAGAAGCTCATTATAGGAATGTCCACAACACTCCTCGAGCACATAAAGATAAGGCAGCTGGGTTTGCCCTCCGGGGGCGACTCGGCCTACCACTCCGAAAATCGTCGTTCGATTAAAGACAGCTTCGTGACTGGAACATATTGCTTAGTTCACCTCCAAAATGGAGGAGGAGGAGGAGGAGGAGTGCAGTGATTTGGAAAGGCGAAGACATCTTGCAGCCCCAGCACCGGGGTGATTCTAGGTGGTCTGTGGTACACAAAGACTGCAGATGAGCCCAAAAACACACTTCAAAGCACACATTTTATTATCGAATGATTTTCTTTTCCTTATATTCTTGAATAAAAGCGCACGTGTTTATTTGATATTTGGACTAAAGTCTTCACACATTATACACTTCATGTCATTATTAGCATAACAAGGAAAAAGTTTCTGTTTTAGCTATGTGTGCAGCAGTTCCTGTCATCCTACACTTATCCAGATTGTTGTAGACACGGAACTCACATGACATGCATGTTTTCCAAATGACGATTGTCACACACACGCGATTAGGAAGCAGCCATCAAGTTCAAAGGTGTGTGGTACTTCACGAGGCAGAGGGTTGGTTACGTGCGCTGATATCTTTCTCTTTGCCGACAGAAATAAAGAAGAAAAATAAGAACGCTCTTACCTTACTTCTGGGTCCACAAAATGGCTGCAACAACAACACATCACTTCCAGTTCCTGCACGGTGACGCCACATCCGGATGTCTCTGATGGCATCACTTCCGGCGCTACCACATGACGTCACTTCCGGTGCGGTTGTAATGGCGTCACTTCCGTCCATTCCAGATGATGTCAGTTCCACCATGTCATTTCCTTCCTCCATTTTGTATTATCACTTCCGGCGCTACCATATGATGTCACTTTTCCGGCCATCTCTGATGACGTCACCTCTGGAGCTTTCATATGGCTTTACTTCCAGCCATCTCTGATGTTATCACTTCCAGCGCCACCATATGACGTCACTTCCGGCGTGGCTGTAATGACCATCACTTCCGTCCATTCCAGATGACGTCAGTTCCACCATGTAATTTCCTTCCTCCATTTTGTATTATCACTTCCGGTGTTACCATATGACGTCACTTTTCCGGTCATCTCTGATGACGTCACCTCTGGAGCTTTCATATGGCTTTACTTCCAGCCATCTCTGATGTCATCACTTCCGGTGCCACCATATGACATCACTTCCGGCGTGGCTGTAATGACGTCACTTCTGTCCATTCCAGATGACGTCAGTTCCACCATGTCATTTCCTTCCTCCATTTTGTATTATCACTTCTGGCGCTACCATATGACGTCACTTTTCCGGCCATCTCTGATGATGTCACCTCTGGAGCTATCATATGGTGTTACTTCCAGTCATCTTTGATGACATCACTTCCGGCGCCACCATATGATGGCACTTCCGGCTACCGTCGATGATATCACTTCTGGCATGGCTGTAATGACGTCACTTCCATCCATCGCAGATGACGTCAGTTCCACCATGTCATTTCCTTCCTCCATTTTGTATTATCACTTCTGGTGCTACCATATGACGTCACTTTTCCAGCCATCTCTGATGACATCACTTCCAGTGCTACCATATGACGCCACTTACGGCTACCATCGATAACATCACTTCCGGCGTGGCCGTAATGAAGTCACTTTTGGCCATTGCAGATGACGTCAGTTCCACCATGTCATTTCCTTCCTCCGTTTTTTATTAAAAACGCCTTGAACTAACTGCACAATGTCTTCTGTGATCAATTTTTGATTCATTTGACCGCATTTTTTCATCTTTGTCCGTCGGGCAATATACGGGGGTCATTCCCCAACTCATTTTTGAGTTATTACGAGTGATTATTCTGTTACACGATATACTGTATTATTTACCCTCTACAACTAAAGGCCCCTCACTGCAAGATAAAGAGACCTGTGCTCTGAGAATTCTGCAACGGACTCAGCTCCATCGGTGGGGCAGATGGGATAGCAGGCTGCCTGCTGCTTGTGCTGATCGACGCATTTACAAAACAAAAGACGCTGATGAGGAGAAATGCGAAGGAATTTAAAGTGGCCCAGGATTACGAGTTTTCTCGTAGGCTTCAGGGACTCTACTGTTAATGTGCGTCTTGTATCACTCGCATAAAAACAGAAAAACAAAGCAGACACTACATGGGAAGCATCAAGCCGACCGAGACTTGATTCAAGGAGAGACAAAATAAATAATATGGGACTGTCATAAATACCTGTGATGCAGCTGGCCCCCTGAAGAAAGACATAGCAGCACCTGAAGCAATGCAGAGGAGAACAACCAAGTGCATCATGGGACTGAAGGACATATCCTACCGTGACAGACTCGGAGAATTAAATTTGTTTAGTCTCAGGCAAGATGCAGGGGACAGGAAGATATGGAAATAGATGATCCGCTGGGACGACCCCTAATGGGAGCAGCTGAAAGAAGAAGAAGAAGTCTCGAGCACAGGGGATTGCGTGGGGACCTCATCCAGATATTTGAAATCCTCAAAGGCATCGAGCAAACAAATTCAGCAACAGTCTTTTGGCTTAAGGGTGAATCCCATACTTGAGGAAACCTAGTGGGGATTAAGGGGAAGTGCATTTAGGACGGAAGCCAGGATGCACTTCATTATGCAAAGAGTTGTAGGTCTCTGAAACAAACTACCGAGTTGGAGCAGAAACCTTGACAACCTTTAAGAAGAATCTGGATGAGATATTGGGACAGCTTAGCAATTAGCTAAACAGACGGACTTGATTGGCTGAATGGTCTCCTCTCGTTTGTCCCATTTCTTATGCGCCGTTCCTGCTTTGTACCCTGTGATCGTTGAGATAGGCTTCAGCTACCCTGCAACCCTGTTATGAAGATGGATGGATAAATCGATGGATGGAATGATGTCACATACAAGCCGTGTGGCGTAGTGGTTAAGGCTTTGGGACATCAGTCCCTGAGGTTGTGGTGGACACTGTGTGACCATGAGCAGGTCTCTTCACCTTCGCCTGTGCTCCAAAACAAAAGAAATGTAACCAATTCTGTCTCCAGCATTGTAAGTCACTTTGGCTAAAGGCGCAAGCCGAATGCGTAGAAAAACACAAAGTATGCTCACAGTGGCTCCGCAATATAAGCCGCACTGTTCACACTCCTTGCCCTACCCTAACCCTACACATTCGATTTTTACACTCCATTACGCAGGGCCTGCTCCTACCTACTATAAGAAACACTTAACACACTTAATAATAGGAAGAAAAAACTAGCAGAGAGTACCTGGAATCAATAATTACAACCATACTTTCCGATGGTCGTGAGGGGACCTCGGTAAGGAGAAAAAAATAAATCCCAAAAATAAAGTGGTGATGGCCTGTGCATTTCTGGGCACCCATGGGACCACAAAAAATCATTTTTTCGTGATGTGGATGAAGCCCATGGGGAACATCGACCCGGGTAAGAAAACAAAAATCCAAAATTATAGTGGCAATGGCCCATGCATTTCAGGGCACTGATGGGACACACAAAGAATCAGGTTTTAGTGATGTGGATGGAGGAACGTCGACCTGAGTAAGAAAAAAAAAATCCAAAAATATAGTGGCGATGGCCCATGGATTTCAGGGCGCCCATGGGACTATAAAAAGCCAGACTAAAATTTTAGAAAATGTGGATGGAGCCCATTGGAACCTCGACCTGGGTACAAAAAGCAAAAAAAAAAAAAAACTCCCAAAAATTTAGTGGCAATGGTGGGGGCATTTCTGGGCACTCGTGGGAATATAAAACAATCAGACGAAATTTTTAGCAATGTGGATGGAGCTCATCGGAATATCGTCCTGGGTACAAAAAATTATAGTGGCATTGGCTAATGCATTTCTAGGTGCACATGGAATCATAAAGAATCAGATGGAGCCCATGGGAACCCTGCTTTTCCCTAACCCTACCCCTAACCACATCCCTTTCCTTAGATCCCACTACACTTTGCCACCCATTTAATTTCCCTCACTACCAAAAAAAAAATTCCAAAAATATAGTGGCGATGGCCTTTGCATTTCTAGGTACATAAGAACATAAAGAATCAGACGAAAATTTCATACGATGCGGAAGGAGCCCATTGGAACGTCAACCTAGGTAAGAAAAATGTACTGGTGATGGCCGGATGAATTTTTAAGCACCCACAGGACCACACAGAGTCAGACTAAACTTTTAGCAATGTGGATGGAACCAATGGTAATGTCAACCTGGGTACAAAAAATTATAGTGACATTGGCCAATGCATTTCTAGGTGCACATGGAATCATGAAGAATTAGGTTTACGTTTTAGACAATATGGATGGAGCCCATAATCCTACCCTTATCCACACCCCTCCTTAGACCCCACTACACTATGCCACCCATTGTATTTAAAAAAACTCCCAAAAATATGGTGCCAATGACCTGTGCATTTCAGGGCACCCATTGGACACACTAAGAATCAATTTTTAGTGATGTGGATGGGGGAACGTTGACCTGGGTAAGAAAAAAAAATCCAAAAATATAGTGGCGATGGCCCGTGCATTTCTATGTACAAATGGGACTATAAAGAACCAGACTAAAATTTTAGGCAATGTGGATGGAGCCCATTGGAACGTTGATCTGGGTACCAAAGAAAAAAATACCAACAATTTAGTGGCATTGGCCGGGGGCATTTCTGGGCACCCGTGGGACCATAAACAATCAGACTAAATTTTTAGCAATGTGGATGGAGCCCATAGGAACGTTGACCTGGGTAAGAAAAAAAAAAATCCCAAAAATACAGTGGTGATGGCCTGTGCATTTCTAGGTACAGGTGGGACTACAAAGAATCAGACTAAAATGTTAGATGATATGGAATGAAGCCCATTGGAATGTTGACCTGGGTACAAAAAACAAAAAAAAAAACTCCCAAAAATTTAGTGGCAATGGCCTGTGCATTTCTGGGTACCCATGGGACCATTAAGAGAATCAGACTAAAGTTTTAGACCATGTGGATGGAGTCCATGGGAACCCTGCTTATCCCTAACCCTAATCTTAATCCTACTTTACTATGCCACCCGTTTTATTTCCCCAACAGAACTCCTTCAACATATTAACCCAGAAAGAGAGTAAGGGATTTGGAGGCCCGGATAATAAAGAGTCTGTTCTCATCCTAACCTGTCTGGTAATATTAGAGGAACGAGGCCTGCAAAGGTTATCATAAGGGCATTGGACAAGAAACAAAAGATAGGAGCAGCTTCACAGATTTCCATCAGGATCCTTCACTTAAAGGTCAGCACAAGATCTGGACCACCTGGGCTTAGTATACAAAGACTTGAAGACTAAGCCGCCTGACATTTTATATATTTATATTTACAATTTTTGATATTCCACCAAAAGAGCTAAAAAATACACAACTTACCTCCTCTTGTGACTTCTTCACTAAAGGACATTGGAAATCTTAAAAGTACGTATAGTAACATGGGAAAATACTCGGCAAATGATACAATATGGAGTGCCAATACAAAGCATTCACCCGCTTGGAAGTTTTCATGTTTCTTTTTTAGTCACAGTGGATTTATTTTCTATACTGTTCAGCAGAGAAAGACTCCTTAATGTCAAAGTAAAAACACAAGAAATCTCACAATCAGCCACACCACCTGCACTTCAGAACAGATCATCCACCCTTAAGCTAAGCATATTCAGGGACAGCCAGTACAGACCATCTAGGAAAAGCTGGGAGAAGGTGTTGGTGAGGTCAGCAGGGGGCGCTTACCCGGTGGTCTGAATCTGGATATCAATATCCCAGGTAGTGACGGGAACACTGGGCTGTAAAAATGGAGACGTCCTTCAGTTTAGGTCCTGACTCTCTGTGGGCATAAAAGATCCCTGAACTTCTTTTGTAAAGAGTAGGGGGTATCCCGATGTCCTGGCTAAATTGCCCACTGTGGCCTAGTCATTCTAGTCACATCATCCAGGTGGCTGCTGCACATTAGTGGTGGTTGAAATGACTCCCCACTCTCTATAAAATGATAGATAGATAGATAGATAGATAGATAGATAGATAGATAGATAGATAGATAGATAGATAGATAGATAGATAGATAGATAGGATCTATCTATCTATCTATCTATCTGTCTATCACTTTCATCTTGATCACACATGCAGTCAGAAGGGGCGGAGCCATGCTAAGAAACTGCCTACAAAGAGGAGCCCATGCAGAAGGGGGTGTGTCACTGTTGCCAGGTATGAGGTTAACCTAATCATGCAGATCATGGATGCCTAAACTACAGTCAGTAATCTATTATATAGTGCCTTTCATATTTATCTATCTGGCCTTTTATATACTTTATATATTATATAGTGTCTTTCATATCTATCTATCGCCTTCCTCATGATCATACATGTAGCCAGAAGGGGCGGAGTCAATTTAAGAAACCTCCTACAAAGAGGAGCCCATGCAGAAGGGGGCGTGTCGGTGTTGCCAGGTATGAGATTAACCTAATCATGCAGATCATGGATGCCTAAACCATAGTCAGTCATCTATCTATCTATCCATTGGGTCTTTTATATACTTTATATATTATATAGTGCCTTTCAAGCTATCTATCTATCTATCTATCTTTTTATATAGTGCCTTTCATATGTATTTAGCTATCTATTGCTTCCCTCTTGATCACACATGTAGTCAGAAGGGGCGGGGCCATGCTAAGAAACCTCCTACAAAGAGAAGTCCATGCAGAAGGGGGTGTGTCAGTGTTGCCAGGTATGAGGTCAACCTAATTATGCAGGTCACGGATGCCTAAACTACAGTCAGTAATCTATCTATTATATAGTGCCTTTCATATCTATCTATCTATCTGGCCTTTTATATACTTTATATATTATATAGTGTCGTTCATATCTATCTATCGCTTTCCTCATGATCATACATGTAGCCAGAAGGGGCGGAGCCATGCTAAGAAACCGCCTACAAAGAGGAGCCCATACAGAAGGGGGTGTGTCAGTGTTGCCAGGTATGAGGTCAACCTAATTATGCAGGTCATGGATGCCTAAACCATAGTCAGTCATCTATCTATCTATCGGGTCTTTTATATACTTTATGTATTATATAGTGCCTTTCATAGCTATCTACCTATCTTATTATATAGTGCCTTTCATATGTATCTGCCTATCTATTGCTTCCCTCTTGATCACACATGCAGTCAGAAGGGGCGGAGCCATGCTAAGAAACCGCCTACAAAGAGGAGCCCATGCAGAAGGGGGCGTGTCAGTGTTGCCAGGTATGAGGTTAACCTAATCATGCTGGTCATGGATGCCTAAACTACAGTCAGTAATCTATCTATTATATAGTGCCTTTCATATCTATCTATCTATTGGGCCTTTTATATAATCTATCTATCTATCTATCTATCTATCATCTCATGGTTGTCACTCCCTTCTTCACGTTCTCCTACAGTTTTAGCTCAATACCTGAACTCTCCTCACTGGAAGCCCACCTGAGCTGCTTTGAAATCTTAAATAATATAAATACACAAAGGCCAACCCTCCATTAAAAATCTGGATATAAAGCTACAAATGACACAGAGAAAGACCCTGCTTTGTAAATCATAAAATATCAAAGTAAATGGACTTTCAATTACATTATTGAACAAATTGGTAGATCCTATCGATTGGTACAGCCTCAGGTAATTTGATACATTTTTGCTGCCGTGTTATTTATATATTTAATTATTTGCTTTCTTGCTTGTTTATTTATTCATTGATTTATTTATTTCTCTTCTTAGATGGGTCTGACAAGCGTGAAATTGGTATTAACACGTCTTTCATCTTTAGACTGCCGAGGAAATGCTCTATGGTTTTATACAATTGCTCTTTACTTAAGTAAAAAGCTCGCTTTCAAGCTGCCTGAAATTGAAGTGCCGCTTTGTGCCAAAAGAAAGTGATCAGAAGGAGCTTCATCAAGACCTGGGATGAGTTTGCCGATTTCTTGGATTCATTTACTGCGATTCCAGGAGACGACGCAATCCCCTGGGAGACCGCCTGAAGGAAATACGCCGGGCAGCTTTGTGTAGGAGTGATTTTCCATATGTCTTCACAATCTGAATACATGCAGATATTGTGTCACCCCAATTCCAAATGAAATGGTGTGAATAACACAAATGTCATTAAAGCGCAGAGCTTACCCTCGCATGTATGCTGGAGATACGCAGCGGCGCCGTTTGATTACTAGTGAGGCATTTTACAGAGACAACATGGAACATAAGCCCTCAAGCCCTGTCGTAATACTAAGTGTGTTTTTGCTCTGCTTAGTAGGAAAGCCGTAAGATTTTTGGTTTCTTTTAGTAAAGACCTGGGGCCTCATTTATAAAGCTTGCATACGCATAAAATGAGGCTTGAAAGGTGCGTACGCAACTTGCCATGTAAATGTCGGGATTTATAAAACAAAACTTGATGGGGGAACGTCTGCATATTTACGACAGCTCTGAGCCATGTGTGCGTAACATTTCAGAGGAACTGGGGAAATGATGACAACCTCGATCAAGTAGGGAAATGCAGCCAAACCAGCTAAATGGCAACTTGCACGTCTAATAATGCAAACCGCTACTATAATGTGCACCGCCGTGACAAACATACTAAAGTTCAAAAGCGATGAATTTGTAAAGAAAGAAAACGTGCAATATCGATAAATGTCATTGTTGATGGAACTGGCCTACAAGTGAAGACTTCCTCAGCCAAGTGTCACCGAACCATCACTTCTGTGTGGGAAGCCATTAACCGACCGACGTGGCAGTACATTGAATTTATCTATGGTGTGGGTGCAGCATATCAGGTGCTTACCAACATAAAAAGGCAACCCGGAAACGTGTCCATGTGTCATAAAGTAATCAGAGTGCGTTACTGCACTCACATTGCAATAAGGGTACCTAGAGAGAAAGACGCTGCCTTTGTTAACTGTTCGCTGTGACATTCCGTTAATGCAAGTCATTTGTGATTCCAAGACGAGACGGACAGACGTTTTCAACCATGACCTAGTTATTCGGGCCCCCTAATCATCTAATAGCACCTCACCATTTCTCCACCTATAAGCTGACCAAGTAAGCAAAAATGGCTGCTGTCACATCATCAAGGTAGATTCTACACATTAGGGGTGGTTGAAGTGACTTCATACTCTCTATAAGAGATGCTTTGAGTTGAGAGAAAAGCAGTAAAGAAATGTTATCTATCTATCTATCTTGCCTACTATAGTAAACTTAATATCTATCTATCTATCTATCCTGCCTACTATACTAAATTTAATATCGATCTATCTATCGACCTATCCTATCCTGCCAACTACGCTAAAATTAATATCTATCTATCTATCTATCTATCTATCTATCTATCTATCTATCTTATCCTGCCAACTACGCTAAAATTAATATCTATCTATCTATTTTGTTTTTTCTGTCCTCCTGGCCATTGGAACATACCTTTTTTTTGTTACCTACTGTATAATATCACTGCTTAATCTTGTTTATTTTATATTAACTTCCTTTTATTTAATTTTCTAAAGCACTTTGAGCTACACTGCTGGTACGAAAACGTGCTACATAGGTAAAAGTGAGGACTCAGCCAAGCGTCACCCCATCATGCCTTCTTGTGCGGGAAGCCATTAACTGACCGACCGGCGAAGCACGGCATCGAGTTTTTGTGTCCGCGTCTCGTAACGTAATCGGGGTGCTTTACTGCGCTCACATTGCAATAAGGGCACCTAGCGAGAAAGACGCTGTCTTTGCTAACCGTAAGCTGTGACGTTGCATTGTGATGGCAAAACGAGAAGGACAAATGCTGTGTCTCGTTGAAAAAGTGTTGTGTGACCGAAATGTCAGCAAATCCCCTTAAATGAAAGTCTGCAGTGTGCACTTTAATCACAACATCTGAAATGTGTGATTTGTGATTTTAAACTGTGGAGCAGAGGGGGAAATGGAGAAAAAAAAGGGGTCTTTGTGTAACACATTATGGAGGGCCCTGTCACTTCAGTGTACCTAATAAAGTGGCCACATGAGTACGCCGTGACTCATTTTGCCGTGTTCTTCGATTCTCCTCCATGACCAGCCCCTCACCACCTTCTCGTCTCTTTAACGATTTCAGATTGTTCCAGAAGAATAACAAAGAAGTTTTTGAGGAGAGGGAAGCTCAAGGATCTTTCTTATTCAGTGGAGCAGAATTATGAAGAGATGCTATGCTACCCCCATGGCTCTTTCACAAAAGACCCTCTTATCATTTTTTTAGTAGGAGAGAAAAAAAAAAAATAGGCAATTACCTTTATACGAATATAAACCTCAATAATACGTCTTGGAGGAAAAAAAAAAAAGGGCCTTGTTATAATTAGTTGCTTGACCTTCACCTTTATGCACCTGTGGCTTTCATTTAAATGTGCCAGTCTCTGAGACCCTCAGATGTGTTCCTTATTATTATAAAAAAAAAAAAAAAAGACCAAAAATTGTTCCGACATCAATAAGTCTGTCAAGCGCTCCTGTCTTAATGATCATTCTTGTCATTACTTCTCTGACTAATTAGTCTGCTTGCTGCAATATTTCAGTGGAGAAAAAAATATCTTTTAATGGAATCTGCAGAGAAAATTAGTGGAGATACAAGAAGAAATTAGTTGCAAAACTAAACAATTTGGCTTTTTATTTACATACTCTTATTTATTTATTTTTTCTTCTTCTTCTTGGAGCAGCTCAAGGCGATGATTTTTAAACACCCACAGATGAACCCAATTTTAATTTGGAGACATGATCTGCATATATTAACGGCTAACAGCAAAATCAAGGGATTTTTTTTTTAAGTGACCTACAGTCAGTTAAATTATTTTATAATGAAACATTTTTGGAATTTTAATTTTATAGTATGCTGCATTGGGGTGGGCTAATGGGGAGATACAGAATTCCGCTATTCTTGTATGAATATTAAATATTAAAACATTTGTCAAAAAAAACCCCCAAAAAACAGCCATTTGCAAGTTGTAAAGTAGGGTCACGTTTGAGACTAATGGTTCAAGTTGTCGGACCCAATCTGGGAAAAGATGGGAAGATTAAGATGTCATGAGAGAGGTGTCAAAGTGATAAATAAAGGAAGGGGCCTCAGGGATAACGTTTGGCAGCAGGGAGACGTGTTTCCCTCTTGGTTTATCTAATTTAGTTCTTCTGGCGGCGCCTAAACCTGTTCAGTGTACTTTACAGTCGTCATGTTTAGGCACAAGGACACCTGGACACTCCACGGTGAGCTATGGAAGAACAATCGCGTGAATCCTCTAGGGCAGCGGGTCTCGATTACAGTCCTGGGGTGCTGAGTGGCTGCAGGCTTTCATCCTCAGCAATAACTGGACTCCTTTATTAATTAAACCAACTTCATTTTGCATCAATCCAGAATTTACAAACTGCTTTTACAGAATAAAGCAAAAATTTCTATGGGTTGAAAAGGTTAGATGTGTAGGCATTCTGTAGGTGATAGGCTAAGATAGGTCAGACATACAAAATACTTTGTTCTCTTTTAATGTGCTGCTTATTTTAGACGTTATGACAAATCAGCACACCAAAGGTGGCTGCTCTTTAGCTGTCAGAGCTTTGCGCACTTCACTCGCCATTTAATTATCATTGCTCAGATACAAATAACAGAGCAACCTCCACGGAAAAAAATAATTAAAAAGAAAATGACAAAAATAGAGTTAAGCATTTCAAAATCTGGCAACAGTTACAAAATATTTCCCAATTTCTTCTAAATGTAAATCTCACAATACAGCACTTTTCTGAGTGTTAATAACACTTAGCCAATATAAGCTGATAAAAAAATGTGTGCAGAAATTGGGCTAATTGTAAGGATGAATGGATGGATGGACAGAGAGACAGACAGGCAGATAGACAGATCATTTGTGTAGTAGGCAGGATAGATAGATAGATAGATAGATAGATAGATAGATAGATAGATAGATAGATAGATAGATAGATAGATAGATAGATAGATAGATAGATAGATAGACATTTTAGTGTAGTAGGTAGGATAGCATAACATATATGATAGATAGATAGATAGATAGATAGATAGATAGATAGATAGATAGATAGATAGATAGATAGATAGATAGATAGATAGATAGATAGATAGATAGATAGATAGATAGATGTTTTTTTCAGAAGTAAAATTCTAACTGCATGAAGTATTCCAGACAATTCCATCTTTTTAATTAAGGGGAGTTTTATTGTGAGCAGTCTGGGAGTCAATGACAATTAATACAATCGTTTGTCTCTTTCAGTCGTTTCCTCAACGTCGCTCACACTATTTACAGAGCCAAAGTTAGTCAGCATGGCATTGAATGGCAAGAAAGATGCTCAGTTTTATGCAGCTTGATTGTGATTAGTGATTAGTGCTTGTGGTTCATGCCAGCAGGGAATAGTAATCACAGTTCCTTGAACGTACTAACAACACTTTGAAATATTATTTACTGTTGGTTAAAACTCTTCTCTTTGATTAGCTACAATTGTGAGAATTACAATTATTAAGCTGTAGGCCACGCAGCAACAGGAAATATCTTCCTTAATAATTAGTTTAAGATGACTATTCAGCAAACAAGTAAACAGTCACAAGGAGATGAGTTGCTTAAGTCAACAAAAAGCAATAAAAGGCAGATAGAGAGATAATATGGAGTGCCTAAATTAATCAGCAAAGCGTCAAACCACAGAGGCAACTCATTATCTTTTGCAGTAGCTTTGCTAGAACAAGCGGACATAAACATCAATACCTGCAGGCTGCTTTTAGTGCGGCCAAACACTTAACATTCCAGCACACCTCACCACTCACTTGAAATTGTTTCATAAAAGAGCATTGTAAGAGATCCTCAAAAAGTGAGATTTTAATTCTTATATCTTGAAATTCAGTTTTTCTTGCCCCTGAATTAAAACTGAATATGGCAAATTGTACTCATTACATTATCACACATTATATTGTAGTAAATAGGTGAATAATGTGTAGTGATAGATAGATAGATAGATAGATAGATAGATAGATAGATAGATAGATAGATAGATAGATAGATAGATAGATAGATAGATAGATAGATAGATAGATAGATAGATAGATAGATAGATAGATAGATAGATAGATAGATAGATATTAATTTTAACGTAGTTGGCAGGATAATAGATAGGTAGATATTAATTTTAGCGTAGTTGGCAGGATTAGATAGATATTAATTTTAGCGTAGTTGGCAGGATTAGATAGATAGATAGATAGATAGATAGATAGATAGATAGATAGATAGATAGATAGATAATTAATTTTAGCATAGTTGGCAGGATTAGATAGATATTAATTTTAGCGTAGTTGGCAGGATTAGATAGATATTAATTTTAGCGTAGTTGGCAGGATTAGATAGATAGATAGATAGATAGATAGATAGATAGATAGATAGATAGATAGATAGATAGATAGATAGATAGATAGATAGATAGATAGATGGATGTGAAAGGCACTATATGATTGATAGATAGACAGCAAGCGTTACCTGGTAGGTAACCATCCAGATAATCAGACTGTGCTCAGATCTATAACTGTAACACTCCAATCTTCACCCTGTGAAGTAAGTGAACCCGCCGCCATGACACAATGTCAGAGACTTTGCCTCTGGTACTGATGTTCGAGGTTCGATCCCCATAAGGTGAAGTGAAGGTGTGTACACCTGACGAGCCCCATTTAGGGCGAGACACGTGTCGTGTGCTCTTTGTATGAATTGTCAGACACTGTTATCACATATCGATGATCTGCTTCATGGAACTGAAAGGACGTGGCAGATGTTTGCCAACTGGGTGACCTACCACAGGCGTTACCTTGTAGTTAACCATCTAAATAATCAGATTGTGACTCAGACTTATGAATATATATGTATATATGTATGTGTGTGTGTGTGTGTGTATGCACTGGATGTATTTGTTGTGGCTCTGCAAAACAAACAGAGGTGAAAGAAACAGAACTTTCTATACCCACAAAACAGACAGACAATATTCTTATTACAGTTGGCTGAACAAATGCCCTACACTTTTTATTGGGAAGTCTGAATTATGGTGTGAATTTGAAGAGAAGCCCGCGCTGAGCCTCGCCGGTGTGTTATCATCACTGACTCAGTCCTGCAATGTACAACTGCAGAGTATGGCAGAAAAAAAAGAGGAAGAGCACAGAAACAGCAACAAAAAAAACTGTCCAAACATTCCGACCTAATGAAGTGCACGTGGAGAGGAGGGAGGAGTATATGGAGTGTGTGCCACAATGAAAACAGATCTACCAGTGTAGATTGCAGTGGCTGCATGATGCGCTCAGAGTACTTATGGCAAACAGTATTGTATGACAGAAATCAATTGCTTATGCTAGCCATGCCGTAACTCCCACAGACTATGCAAAGACAAAATCTGCTAAATCAAATTACTGCTGGCTTGGGTTTCCCCATTGGAGCTGAACACATTATGTGGCCCCCTCCATTCGGCGGCGATTGTGTCACACGCGGCTTGTTTGATGCAGTAAATTGTTCGCATCGGAGGACAGAGAGTAGTAATTTGTACAGTAAAATAAAATACTTTGATATTGCGTGCAGTCTTACCTAAGATTAAATGAGTGATGTTAAAAACATAATTCAGATACTCTACAGTAGTGCAGGTGATGTTAAAAAGAGATCCAGTAAGGGGCAGCGTTCCAGTCACTACAGAGTGTCACATCGGTCATTGTCTCTCACACTGATGCCACACAATTCCTTGCCCTGCCTCTTGAGAAACTCAAGATATAAATTCCGACATTAGAGGGATAAACGATGACACGAGTATAAAGTGTGTTTGCCTGCAGTCATTACCCAGAAAGTTAAATGCGGAAAACGGTGGAGACGACGCCACTAACCTACTTACTGGTCCTGCTGCGCTTAAGAGTTAAATATAAGAGTTGGAAGAGCAAAGCAGAAAGATCCGGAAAATCCAAACAAGGTAAAAGAAGTCAACGGGGCGTCACAAGTAAAGCTGCACAGGAAAAACCCATCATGGACACCTAAATGAGCAGCAGCACTCGAGAGTAACGGCCATTTCTTTAGTTTTATTAAGTATTTACAGTGTGGTCAACCTGCGATTGAATGGACTGGTACTGTGTCTTGTGCCCAACGCATTGTGGGGCAGGCACCAGCTTCCTGGCAACCCTTCTCTGGACTAGCATGTTTATAAAATGGATGGATGTCTCCCCAGTTCTTCCACTTGTAATGCCCCATGTCCTGGCTTCTCTACACAGATTCACAAACCCCGGGCATCTGTAGACGTACCCGAGCGGACAAGTGGTGGAAAAATGGCAGCACCGACTTCAGAAAAGAGAACAAATTATTTACAGTGCCAGGAAAAAAAAAATTCAGTGTCATGAAATAATAACAGTCGTTCTTCAGTGACATTTGTATAAAAATAAGTGAACATGAATATGTAAAGTATATACAGTGGCTCAAAATAATACGTGATGAAAAAATGAGCAAAATAAACCAGGAGAGAACTCCTCTTCCTTCACCATTAAAACGACAAAAATAAAAAGGACCACAGGGAAAAATAATCAAAACCGAAAAGTGAAAACTGTACACAAAAAAAACAATCGGTGGAGACTTGAGCTTGGCCCACCTCACCAAATGCCCGATGGTCGGAAGACGACCCCTGCTGGTTCTTGTTCAGTTTGATATGCCAGGTGCCAGTTTACCTGGTGAGTCCCTCACACTTCGGCCCGGCACACGCACTTAGCCATGTTGACTCGACGTAAGATAGATATTAATTTTAGCGTAGTTGGCAGGATTAGATAGATAGATAGATAGATAGATAGATAGATAGATAGATAGATAGATAGATAGATAGATAGATAGATAGATAGATAGATAGATAGATACCCACCAACACATTGCCCAACGTTTCTCAACTTTTAAGTATTTGTGTCCCGAGTTTTCATAACAGTTTTAATCGCGCCCCCCTAACGTTCTTTTTTAATTAATGATATATCATAAATGCATATTTTATTATACCTACTTAACTTTTATCGACATTTATCTAACTCTATATTTATTTTTCTAGTATCAGAATGTAGTTTCAGTTAATTTGCTTTGGTTTCAATAGATGTATTTTTCATATTTTCGATTCTTGTTTTCTTTTTTTCACATCTTCATGCCCCCTTTTTTGTTACTTCGGGGGGGTGCGCCCCCCAGTTTGAGAACCACTGACATAGCCTCTCTTCCAGTGGATTGTCCTCTTTATCACAGCACAGATCCATACGTCAATTCATCTGTTGAACTTCTTTAACTTAATTATAGGTTGGCAGGAGACTATTTTGGCATCCTCATGGGTCTTGCACAGGCCGAGCCTTAGTTGGAGTGCCATGTCAATCCTTCACAATGCAGTGTGTGCAGCTGATATCTGCAGGGGGCGCTCCGGACTCCCCAAACCCGACACAGACAAGCTCGGACGCGAGTGTAAAAGCACAAGAGAGTTTATTCGAGGGAAAAACTCTTCCAAATAAGCGTTTCCCACGCCACCACCACAAGTGCACAAAGCACAGCAGTTTGTCTCTTCCTCTCTGTCTCTGCCTCCGCCACTCATCATCGCAAGCAATGTCCTCCACCACCCAACTCTGGCTCTCTGAATGAAGGCATTGGGCTTCTTTTACAGTATGTACTTCTGGTAGTCTTTTAGCATGGTGTGTTAGGGTGAGGCGGAAGTCCAATGAAATAGGGCTCTGCAATCCCCCAGCACAAACCCAACATGGAACTCAACAGGGCTGAGTCTGCGGACTCCGACTCCCAGCATGCCATGTGGGAATCCGAGGCACCGTTGCAACCCAACCCAGCAATCCCTGTGCACGCTCTCTCCTCCGGTCCTTCCACTATGAAGGTGCCCCGGCCGGGTAAGGATTCTGGCCGTCCCTCACAACAGACATGCAGGCGTTTTATATATTAGTTAGTACACTCATTAGGCTGCAATTTTCGTAATTCAAAGCAATCAAAAATGCATGAGTAATACCCTGAGAGTGAGTTAATTGTCCATTACCAGCCACACGTCACCAGGTCTAAGAGTTCTCTTTCCACCATCATTGAAGAACAGCTAATCACGAAAGTTAAACGAGACTCTGATGGACAAAACCTCTGAGAGCCTCACATCGCCTGACCTGACTTCTCAGGAATGGATGTGGGCGTATAATTCTGCCGCACTTGTTCTCTAAACAAATTCCACATAATGAACGAGGAAGCTTTTCAATGACCTCTAATTGCCGTGCCAGGCTTGCAAAATGCAAGTATCTGCTCATCTCATTTTCTGTATCATGTTGTTCTGGTGTGGACACAACGGCAAAAGGGGTAACTGAGGAGCACCAGACTCCTGTTTTTCATTACAACCATCTCCTCCTCCTCCTTCTCCTGGGAATGTCCAGAATCCTTTAGCATTTCATCAAAGTCACCTCTCTCCTTGGGTTACCAGACGTCCCTTATATACGGGACATGTCCCATATTTGATCATTTTGTCCCTTGTGAACTCACAGAGACCCGCCCACCAACTGTAAGACCATGGGATACCCCTCGCAAACTGTTTTACACGCCGCATACAGCGATTCACATCTGCGACAAACAAACTGTTTTATACGCTGCATACAGCGATTCACATCTGCGACAAATATGATTCTTCTTAGATGGTCCTGTCGCGTCCACCCTCGCTCTCGAAGCATACACACTGCCTGGCCATGTGCCCGCTCGCAAGAGCAACTAACAGAGACCCGCCCACCAACCATGTAAGACCATGGGATACCTGAATCCTTTAAAACAGGGCTATTAAAATGAAAAGGAAAAGGAGTTAATTAGCAGTGAAAACGGGGTGAGAATGAAAACCTGCAGCCACTGCGGCCCTCCAGGCCTGGAGTTTGACACCCCTGCTATGAGTGGTTCAAAGCTGGCACAATTGGTCCTCACTAGATGCCCAGTCCCCTTGAACTGTTTGATCTTAACAAGGAGTTGGCTCTACCCAGGAGTCTCACGTTGTCTCTGGCTGTCGGCCTTCCTCTCTTTCTCATGGGTGGAGGGTTGATTTGATTTTAGATTTGTTAAGTTTGACTTGTGTAGATGCCACATGGGCTGGACGGGCATCCCGGCCAGGAGAGTGTGATGGTTCCTTGCCCAAATGGGAGACTCCTAACGAATAGATAAGCATCCCACCTGGGGACGAGACAGGGAGCAGACCTGGAAGGAAGAATTGGAAGGAATGGATGGACAGACAGCTCATGGAAAAGTAAAAAATATCGCTGGGGGTTTTTTTTTTTTAGATGGCAGCAGCACCGGTGGCTAGTGGAAAGCTAGCAGGGCATACAGGGAGATGTGGTTCTGGCAGAGCAGCCCTGCTGGGTTCACTGGGTGCTGCAGGGCAATGACCCTGGCACTCCCAGGTCTTGGCCAGGCGAGTCGGAGCTGGGAGGTGAAGAGGTGAGGTGAACACTCGACTGGCGGAGGGCAGTGTGGTGGTGAGAGAAATTATAACGAGGAGAGAAGACCTGTGTATTTGTAAAAGAGTGCGGTGTAATAAACACACGCGATTTGCACCGTGTTGGGGGGTTTGGGGCTTGCTAACGCCCCTGGTTCTATCACACTTGATTGTATGGAAGTTCTATGTTTTTTTTTGTGAATTTCCCCTTGGGATTAATAAAGTAGGGTGGCACGGTGGCGCAGTGGGTAGCGCTGCTGCCTCGCAGTTGGGAGACCTGGGGACCTGGGTTCGCGTCCCGGGTCCTCCCTGCGTGGAGTTTGCATGTTCTCCCCGTGTCTGCGTGGGTTTCCTCCCACAGTCCAAAGACATGCCGGTTAGGTGGATTGGCGATTCTAAATTGGCCCGGGTGTGTGTGCTTGGTGTGTGGGTGTGTTTGTGTGTGTCCTGCGGTGGGTTGGCACCCTGCCCAGGATTGGTTCCTGCCTTGTGCCCTGTGTTGGCTGAGATTGGCTCCAGCAGACCCCCGTGACCCTGTGTTCGGATTCAGCGGGTTGGATAATGGATGGATGGATGGATTAATAAAGTATCTATCTATCTATCTATCTATCTATCTATCTATCTATCTATCTATCTATCTATCTATCTATCTATCTATCTATCTATCTATCTATTATCCTGCCAACTACGCTAAAATTAATTATCTATCTATCTATCTATTATCCTGCCAACTACGCTAAAATTAATTATCTATCTGTCTATTATCCTGCCAACTACGCTAAAATTATCTATCTATCTATCTGTCTATCTATCTATTATCCTGCCAACTACGCAAAAATTAATATCTATCTATCTATCTATCTATCTATCTATCTATCTATCTATTATCCTGCCAACTACGCTAAAATTATCTATCTATCTATCTATCTATCTATCTATCTATCTATCTATCTATCTATCTATCTATGTTATCTGAGTCAGTGATGATAACACACCGGTGAGGCTCAGCGCGGGCTTCTCTTCAAATTCACACCATAATTCAGACTTCCCAGTAAAAAGTGTAGGGCATTTGTTCAGCCAACTATAATAAGAATATTGTCTGTTTGTTTTGTGGTTATGGAAAGTTCTGTTTGTTTCACCTCTGTTTGTTTTGCAGAGCCACAACAAATACATCCAGTGCATATACACACACACATACATATATACATATATATTCATAAGTCTGAGTCACAGTCTGATTATTTGGATGGTTAACTACAAGGTAACGCCTGTGGTAGGTCACCCAGTTGGCAAACATCTGCCACGTCCTTTCAGTTCCATGAAGCAGATCATCGATATGTGATAACAGTGTCTGACAATTCATACAAAGAGCACACGACAAGTGTCTTGCTTTAAATGGGGCTCGTCAGGTGTACACACCTTCACTTCACCTTATGGGGATCGAACCTCGAACATCAGTACCAGAGGCAAAGTCTCTGACATTGTGCCATGGCGGCGGGTTCACTTACTTGACAGGGTGAAGATCGGAGTGTTACAGTTACAGATCTGATCACAGTCTGATTATCTGGATGGTTACCTACCAGGTAACGCTTGCTGTCTATCTATCAATCATATAGTGCCTTTCACATCTATCTATCTATCTATCTATCTATCTATCTATCTATCTATCTATCTATCTATCTATCTATCTATCTATCTATCTATCTATCTATCTATCTTTTAATAAATTCTATAAATAAAATTAAAAAAAAAAAAAACAGGTGCCAGCCAAATAATAACCAATCAAATATTTCTCACTACGTTACTAAAACAAGAAAAGGGATAACGAGGATCGAGAGAGCAGTACAACTGCAAATAATTAACGCAGGCCAATAGACTGCTGGAAACGGATCAATTCCGTTTTTAAAAGAAAACCGGCCGTATTATTTTCTATTGTCAGAGAAGTTCCCAGCAATCTCTATTACAGATCAACTAAAGAATGGAATAATCCCAGGAAGAAGGCAGCCCGCTAGCTGAGCTGTCAGGAAGTGTCTCAATGATGAATGGAGGGCAGTCCGGGCCGTGAGGACTGTGATGTGAGCTGCTGAAGTTTACATCACTCTCCTGAGTGTTTGTGAAAGGTTATTAAAGGCACTTAAATCACACAGTTATGCCTTCCAAACTTTTTGGACAATCACTGCTACGGATGGTGACTGAAAGCTCAAGTTATCCTTCTTTGCTGGCTTCACTTCTGGGAAATAAAAATTTTATAGGAGTTAAAACAAAGGGGGAAAAAATGATTAGCTAAAAAATATTCAAATAGCATGATAGCTGCTGATTCCCCACACTACATAACATGACCATTTATTTACAGAGGACCCCTTCACTTTCTGAACACTGCCAACTCTTCTTCACTTTGTCATTACGGGTTAATGAGTGCAGACTGAGGAGCAAAACTGGCAAATTTAGTTTAAAATGAAATGTACGACACTATTAAGTGTGCACAAAGTGAAGGGGTCTCAGTACTTTCCGAATCCACCCCTATTTCCGTTCATTTCAGTATGCAGCTGTCTGTCTGACTGAGGGTCTCGACCAGGCCACCCTAAGTCTCGGGTTTGCTTTTTGGACTGTCGCCACTATAAATTAGAATGTCATTTACAGGGTGAGTGAAAATTAAGTTAACATTTGAATGGGTGTTGTGGGTGGAGAAGAGTGTCAGGAGTGACTTGTGACAGACGGGTACCAGCAAGAGTGACATGGACGGTCTACAGGACGGTAGTGAGACCAGCTTTGTTATATGGGCTGAAGATGGTGGCACAGGAGACAGAGCTGGAGGTGGCAGAGTTAAAGATGTTCAACATTTGCATTGGGTGTGACGAGGATTAGGAACGAGGACATTAGAGGGTCAGCTAAGGTTGGGCGGTCTGGAGACAAAGCCAGAGAGGCGAGATTGTGTTGGTTTGGATGTGTGCAGAGGAGAGATGATGGGTATACTGGGAGAAGGGTACTAAGGATAGAGCTGCCAGAGAAGAGGAAGGCCCAAGAGAAGGTCAAAGAGGTGAGATTGTGTTGGTTTGAACGTGTGCAGAGGAGAGATGATGGGTATACTGGGAGAAGGGTACTAAGGATAGAGCTGCCAGAGAAGAGGAAGGCCCAAGAGAAGGTCAGAGAGGTGAGATTGTGTTGGTTTGAACGTGTGCAGAGGAGAGATGATGGGTATACTGGGAGAAGGGTACTAAGGATAGAGCTGCCAGAGAAGAGGAAGGCCTAAGAGAAGGTTAGAGAGACGAGATTGTGTTGGTTTGAACGTGTGCAGAGGAGAGATGATGGGTATACTGGGAGAAGGGTACTAAGGATAGAGCTGCCAGAGAAGAGGAAGGCCCAAGAGAAGGTCAGAGAGACGAGATTGTGTTGGTTTGAATGTGTGCAGAGGAGAGATGATGGGTATACTGGGAGAAGGGTACTAAGGATAGAGCTGCCAGAGAAGAGGAAGGCCTAAGAGAAGGTCAGAGAGACAAGATTGTGTTGGTTTGAATGTGTGCAGAGGAGAGATGATGGGTATACTGGGAGAAGGGTACTAAGGATAGAGCTGCCAGGGAAGAGGAACAGAGGAAGGCCTAAGAGAAGGTCAGAGAGGTGAGATTGTGTTGGTTTGAACGTGTGCAGAGGAGAGATGATGGGTAAATTGGGAGAAGTGTACTAAGGATAGAGCTGCCAGAGAAGAGGAAGGCCTAAGAGAAGGTCAGAGAGGTGAGATTGTGTTGGTTTGAACGTGTGCAGAGGAGAGATGATGGGTATACTGGGAGAAGTGTACTAAGGATAGAGCTGCCAGGGAAGAGGAAGGCCTAAGAGAAGGTCACAGAGGTGAGATTGTGTTGGTTTGAACGTGTGCAGAGGAGAGATGATGGATATACTGGGAGAAGGATGATAGGAATGGAGGAAGAGGCAGGCCTAAGAGGACATGCAGGTGGTGGGAGGACAAAGCAAGTCACGGAGGACAGGAAGGTGGTCTACTGTGGAGACCCCTAACGGGAGGACCTGGAAGACAAAGAAAAGAAGACTGCAACAGAACAAAACGTGTAAAAACTGACGGGGTCTGCATACTTTATAAAGGCGCTATAAACGGTAGGTGCACACAAGTACAAATCACCAAAACACACATCGAGCCTTTTAATGAAACAAAAGGACAAAAGAGAGAGGGAGAGTGTGTGTGGGGGGGTAAGCTCTCAACAGCTTCTACCTTTCTTCACCTGACATTAGCCTTTAAATAATTAAAGCTTTTACTATGCAAATTACTAGTAGGCTCAAGTAATTTTATCTTTTGTACAGACTGGAAGTTCGCTGCGGTTTGAAGGCTACAGAGAAAATAAAATGACTGCAGATTCTTTAATCCCAAGTTAATGCTTTCAACAACAAAAAAAATAAAAAAATAATAATAATAACCAAAAAAAAAATTCTCAAAATAATTCAAGAAGAGTGCCATTATCTTCATAATAGAATCTCTACAATTGTTTGATCTTCAAGCTGCATTATTCAATTTAGTCTTCCATATGGATGTTAATCCTTTGAAGCCAATACAATGTTTGCAAAATAATTCAATTAAAAACGTTATTTGACTATACTGAAGACGACATCCTTCAAAACCATGTAAATGTGATTTGTTGAAATGGCTTCTATTTCATACATCTGTTTCACTAAGCCCTCTTTTCTGGACCAATTGATCTTCTTGTTCAGCATTATATATATAAATATACAGTATCTGTATATTTTACAGTACATCTCACAGTTCTTTGACATGCTCTGTTCCTTCCGGGAGTCTAATCAAATGCCCCTTAACACCGTGGGTTAGCAGATCTTCTTTCACAGGCGAGCCTCATTAGGAGAAAAGTTTGCAGCCATCACCCTGGCGCTGCTTGAGTGAAATCCTCACAGAACTGAACCCGATCTCGGCCATAATGCCCTGTCTGGTTGACTTTCTTTACCTGAGAAGATATTTCTGTTGTCGTGAATCGCCGGAGCCCTTGCCCAGCCGGGACACTTCTGCCTTGGAAGGACCGGAGGAGCAAGTATGGACAGAATATCACCTCCTCCGGAACGCTAGATGGCAGCCCCCGTGTGGTACCTTGGACTCCCACAGGGCTTCATGGGAATTGGAGTTCATTACAGTACTGTTGGGATCCGGGGGGCACCACCAGGGGGTGCTGCAATTATTTCTGAGCCTGTGTGGGCAGCACTTCTGGCTGCCGGAAGTAGGTCATCGAGCACCTGGAGCAACTTCTGGGTGGGCTATATAAGGGCCCAGCAGACACTATTCTATCTATCTATCTATCTATCTATCTATCTATCTATCTATCTATCTATTCCGAGAGCCCGAGTCGGGTGGTAGTGGACGAAGCTTGCCGGAGAGGAGTGGTGGAGATAGAGAGAAGAGGAGTATGAATTGTGGTGTGTTTTGTGCTTTGGGGACCGTGTTGTGTGCTCGTGGGAACGGGGATGACGTTCCACATAAGCAAAGAATAAATTAAAACATTTGTGTTTTTATAAGTATGCCTCCTGCGACTGTCTGTGTCGGGTTAAGCGCTGGTATAGCGCCATCTGCTGTCACACTATGAACTCACCATAACTGTCCTAATGTGTTTCTCTCTATGGTCAGGTGTCCCCTGACTAGCAATACCACTCCAGGGCGAGGAGGGCACTGTCGCTAACCGTATCCTCCTTGTTTCTCCACAGCCCAGAGAGGATGCTCACTGTGGGCACCTGTAACCGACTCTGATGTCTTTATCAAGTCCCACCCTCAGTTATAAAAAGTAGAATGGTGGCAGACCACGGCATGAGTGATACAGCAAGTAGCGTTAGAAAAACCACACCAGGCTGATGTGGCTTCAGCGTCTTTTGAGTTCAAAGTTATTCTTATTTATTTTGCAATTTGTTGGACTTTTGGTTTGATTAAACAGGTTTAACGGGGTGGTATCCCAAATTTTTCCCTGTTCCCGACTGCCTGCTTAATGCAAAGTTGACGCAGTCACTCAACAAAAACACAATTTACGGTTTAGCTACAAAAAACGAAACTTGGCAGGATGGTACATCTAGGATGGTAGGTATCCACTAAGAAAGGATATTTCAATATATTAATATTTAGGGTTAGACTTCCCTGACCCCATGAACAGAAAAACAAAATACCCCAAAATCTCAAAAAATGCGTCACCTGATAAGAATGAAATGTTATGACAAAATTAGCCAACACGTTTTTTTTAACAATGCTGTAACGAGCGAGACATTTTAAAGCAAGACGTCCACTGTTGCATGACAGACGGAGAATTGAGGTGTGCTGGATTATACAAATGAAGACCGCCTGTAGTAGCAAAGTGAAATGGACAAAGTTCGTCGAAGCTTGAAGAAGATGCGTTTAACAAATTCTTGCCAGGTCAAAAGCTGTAAGTCGCCTTGGACCAACGCGTCAGCCAAATAATAATAAATAAGTAAAGTAAGCAAGTAAGTGCTGTGGCTGTGAGCGCAGTCAATTTCGTGCAACTGATCTAGTAAAAGTATCGATATTTATTACCAACCCACCTCCTTCAACTAATCAACCTTTTGCAAATATTGAGGTGTGGACTACAATTCCCATCAGCCAGTGCACCGGTCCAGACAATTTCATCAGTGCAAGCAGGTCCTCCGGGGTGGACTACAATTCCCATCAGCCAGTGCACCGGTCCAGACAATTTCATCAGTGCAAGCAGGTCCTCCGCTGTGGACTACAATTCCCATCAGCCAGTGCACCGGTCCAGACAATTTCATCAGTGCAAGCAGGTCCTCCAGTGTGGACTACAATTCCCATCAGCCAGTGCACCGGTCCAGACAATTTCATCAGTGCAAGCAGGTCCTCCGGTGTGGACTACAATTCCCATCAGCCAGTGCACCGGTCCAGACAATTTCATCAGTGCAAGCAGGTCCTCCGGTGTGGACTACAATTCCCATCAGCCAGTTCACCGGTCCAGACAATTTCATCAGTGCAAGCAGGTTCTCCAACTTACAGGGAAAACTTGGGGTTTGGTGGCAGGATCGGCACTCTGGCCACCATAAAAAACCTCACACTGTTCAGTGTGGTGCTGAGGTGTCACCCGCACACTCGGGTCCCAATCCAGGTAGTTCGTCATGTGGCGAGCACCTGCTCCCAACCACTCGTTCTCTCACAAAGTGACATTAAGATGGCATAACATCATAGGTAGAAAGCGATGCTTTCATTCTTTTCTCAAACACTTTGGGACCAAACAAACACAAACCAAATAAATATCCTACCAGTTCACCTTGTGGACTGCAAGAACGCAGACAACTCAAAGACGTCCGGAGAACAGAACCAGGTGAGTCTCAAAACAGGGTTAGGGCTGAAACTGGTCCATTTACAGCCACAGTCAAGTGTCGACAACATCACCAGTTGAGCTAGAAATAATACTCGAAGAATAAGTCTGCCACATGAAAACAGTTGCTCTGTCCATTAGATTGTAACATTACAACGTTCTAAAGACAGTAGAACTACCTCACCTTAATTGAAAAATTGCAGAATTACCTGTTAAATTTATTTTGTGATTTGGTGAAGAGGATTAAAATGAAATGGCCGCTGGCTAGTCCATCTCAGGTAAGCAAGAACTTCATTAAAAGATGTGATGTTATTTAAGAAGAAAGAACTGGATGGGAGCGACGAGCTTTGCTGGCCTGAATGGCCTGTTCTCATCCAGATTGTTCCATTGCTCTATAAAGGCAGAGAAAGAACTGTGGAGGACAGCTTAGAAGCTGGTGGGACACATGCAACTGTGACGTCCCCCCGACAGAGTGAGGAGCTTCGGGTGGATGGACTTTGAAGTTCCGACCTTTTAAAGGCATTTTAGTTCCTAGAGGGCTGTGGATATCAGGGATAAGCTGAAGAAGCTCTAAACTGGCCCAGTTTAACCTTTTGAGGACCTACAGACAGCATCTGAAGAGCGAGGGGGGTTCGTCTTTGGGAATTTAATGCTATTAGAGGAGACAAGGGGTGATCCCTTGGTGAAACAAGCGCAATTAGAAAAGGGGAGAAATATCGTGTAGCATTGTTGATCGCTTTTGTGGACCGGCTGTGTGTCATGTGTAACAATAAGTCTGATATAAGCTGATGACACAAGATGTTTTTTAATCATTGCATGGCCTTGCATTTTTGAAAAATACCTATTAATGATCAGCATTAAGTGCTTTATGAAGTTAGAAAAACAAAGACGAAATAAAAAAAGAAAAAAAAATTGCAAATTAACCGATGGAGCCAAACCACGATTGAACAGAATGAAGCTGATGGAGCTGCTGTTTTCCACTACCATATATACTCGCATATAAGTCAGGTCTTGACACCCGAAAAATCAATCATAAAACCATTCCCCAACTTATATGCCCGTTCAAAAATACGACACAACTTTTTTTTTTTTTTTACATCTTCTCGCTTCCTCCAGTCTCGCACCAGTTTCTCAGACACGTCAGATTTTGTTGCAGCAGCGCAGTTAATTTCTTTTGCTACTTCAACGACGTTTAATTTAAAACCAGCTTCATATTTTCTTCTGATCGAACGCTCCATCATAGATAAGGGATGCTAGATAGATAGATAGATAGATAGATAGATAGATAGATAGATAGATAGATAGATAGATAGATAGATAGATAGATAGATAGATAGATAGATAGATAGATAGATAGATAGATAGATAGATAGATAGATAGATAGATAGATAGATAGATAGATAGCGTGAAAGATCAGCCTGACTACAAACACACAGGACACCCACGTATGATAGATAGATATGCTAATGCTAGTCATATTAATGGCAAGATCACTAGAGTATTGGCTGACTCCTTTATATAAAACTTGACTGGATGTCATTTGATTGATGGATGAATAGACAGATAGGAAAGGCACTATATGTCCAAAAGAAATATAAAATAGGCTGCGGTGGGTACAATACACCCAATAGATAGATGGATACATAGGGATGAATTGAATTTATATAACTGAGAGATAAAGGCACTATTTGATAGATAGTATAGTAGGCAGGATAGCACAGATAGAGAAATATCAATTTAAAGATAGATAGATAGATAGATAGATAGATAGATAGATAGATAGATAGATAGATAGATAGATAGATAGATAGATAGATAGATAGATAGATAGATAGATAGATAGATAGATAGATAGATAGATAGATAGATAGATAGATAGATAGATAGATAGATAGATACTTTATTAATCCCAAGGGGAAATTCACATACTCCAGCAGCACCTTACTGATACAAAAAACAATATTAAATTAAAGATTGATAATAATGCAGGTAAAAACAGACAATAACTTTATATAATGTTAACGTTTACCCCCCCGGGTGGAAGTGAACAGTCACATAGTTTGGAGGAGGAACGATCTTCTCAGTCTGTATGATACAAAAAAACACAAATCAGTACAAATGTCGCTTTGGAATAGTTTGGGTATTACCGTGTGGTCACGCGGGCACAATACATAGAAATAAAAGGCCGTGTGCGCCGTGGTGACTCTCTCTGGTGCGGCGTTAGCATATCGTAATCTCTTGGACCAATAGCAGGAGTTTTCCGCATTCGACTTATACGATCGACATTATGAAATACCGGAAATTATACGGTAAAATCAAGCCCCGACTTATCCGCGGGAGAACTTAAACGCGAGTATATACGGTAATAAATAAAAACTTTTTTTGGTGGACATTTATTTAAATCAACTGTTCACTGAGCCGCACTAATTTAAGGCTTTGATGCTAATGGAGAGCTGAGATTTTTAGCGATTTTTATATTTAAATGAATCAACTTCAACTTTACCGAATACCGCTTTAATACGGAGTTCTGCTGCAGTCTCTTTAATTATGGACTTTATGTCGCTTTTTTAACAGTAAGCAGCTCTAATGAACTAATAATATAAAAAAAAATACAAATATTGCATACAGAAAAGGGCTTAGTTAGTTACATAATACTTCTGATATATCTGATTAACCCATGGCTATGTAACTAAGATTTAGTGATTTAGAAAATTTCCCGGGCGAAGCCGGGCAACACAGCTAATTCAATGTAAATGTGCATTTTAATTTTATTGTAAAGTTCAAATCAGTGAGCAAAACGTTAACGTCTCTGTTTTATTAGCTTCAGTTGGATGGCACAGATGCAATCCATAAGTGCGATGGTTTGTATTTTTTAAAATTTTTTCCAAACCTTATTTATTTCAGGTTATTTTCCTGTGCTGGACCAATGAAGAACAAGCTTGAGGGCAATGTGAATTATTTTCATGGTCACTAGCCCTCATTTATCATTATGTAAAGTTAAATACTGATAGGCAAATCTCCTGTGTCACTGCCAGCATGCACAGCGGCTCACGGATCGAATGCAATTAGACTTCGGCTTCTTAAAAACTCTTGGCCAAGAATTAGTTAACTCTTTCCACTACAGCTTCTCTCATTTTCTTCAATCTGAACGTTACATTTTACAGATTTTTTTAAACCAACCGCTTTTGTCTGAATTCGGTGGGTCCGTCTAATGGTAATCTGTACGAGGTGGGACCCAAAAATCTCTGGAATCATTAAAAAACATATTACGTGAAATAAGGTACCAAGTCATGTGGTGGACGGTAGGACTTTAGGAACTTTCAAATCTCAGCTTGATGTAAATTTTCGACAATCTAGGTGAAACTGAATATGGTGTTATCGTATTTGGCAATGGTGTTAGTCGACCGAGCTGGGCTGGCTAACACACTGTGGTCAGCAACCCTGCCTATGTTACATAGACGACGTCGAGAGTTGGACCAGATGGAGTTTATTACTTTCAAAGTGTGAGCCTGGAGATTCCAGCGGGACCCACGGTGGATGTATCTCCGACGGGGCAGGAATACGATGTCCGGGTAGAGATACGGTGCAGTCAGTGGAGGCTCGGACAGGTGGAAGTGCAGTCGGAGGAGCTCAGCAGCTGAGTACTGAAGCAGGCCCGTCTCACAGGTTGGATAGTGAGCGACAGGAGAGACCAAACAAACTCGCACCAAATAAATATCCTGCCAGTCCACATTGTGGACTGCGAGAACGCAGACAACTCAGACGTCCGGAGAACAGAACCAGGTAAGTCTCAAAACAGGGTTAGGCTGAAACTGGTCCATTTACAGCCATACTGAAGTGTCGACAAAATCACCAGTCGAGCTAGAAATAGTACTCGAATAAGTCCACCACATGAAAACAGTTGCTCAGTCCATCAGATCCTAACATTACAACGTTCTAAAGAGAATAGAACTACCTCAGCTTACTTGAACAATTGCAATATAACCCTAACCCTAACCTGTTAAATTTATTTTGTGATTTGGTGAAGAGGATTAAAATGAAATGGCCGATGGTTAGTCCATCTCAGGCAAGCAAGAACTTCATTAAAAGACGTGATGTTATTTAAGAAGAAAGAACTGGATGGGAGCGGCGAGCTTTGCTGGCCTGAATGGCGTGCGCTCGTCCAGATTGTTCCATTGCTGTATAAAGGCAGAGAATTTCATTGTCTTACATTTATGGCCTGCAGACCCAGTTTAACCTTTTGAGGACCTACAGACAGCATCTGAAGAGCGTGGGGGGTTTCGTCTTTGGGAATTTAATGCTGTTAGAGGAGACAAGGGGTGGACCCTTGGTGAAACAAGCGCAGATAGAAACTGGGAAAAATATCGTGTAGCGTTGTCGATCGCTTTTGTGGACCGGCTGTGTGTCATGTGTAACACTAAATCTGATATAAGCTGATGACACGAGATGTTATTTTAGAAGAAGGAAGTGGATGGGACCGGCGAGCTTTGCTCGGCTGAATGGCCTGTTCTCGTCCAGTTTGTTCCATTGCTCTATAAAGGCAGAGAAAGAACTGTGGAGGACAGTTTAGAACCTGGTGGGACACATGCAACTGTGACGTCCCCCCAACAGAGTGAGGAGCTTGGGGTGGATGGACTTTGAAGTTCCGACCTTTTAAAGGCATTTTAGTTCCTAGAGGGCTGTGGATATCAGGGATAAGCTGAAGATGATCTAAACTGGCATCTCTGTTCAAGTTATGGAGTAGCCCTCATTCTAGAATGGATATTGTGGTGACAAAGAAAGAGATTAATAGCCTCCCACCTAACCCCGGTTAGATGAGTGCAAACGTTGGGGTGAGAGTAGAAACAAGAAATCAACTGGAAGACTCACCAGGGAACGGTGAAAAAGAGGAAGGACATAAACAGGGACGTACTATGATCAAGAGTACTGTGGTAGATGGACCACTCCAATGGAAGTCAAGGCCTATGAAATGAAGGTCCACAGTGGCTACAAGGTTATTAAGTTACTTGTCATAAATGTACTTTCACTTCCTCTTCTGTAATTACCTTCTACTGGACTTCATTTAAACAAATAATCCCTAGTGGCACATTCTTGGACTTCTTGCGTTAATTCTGGGTAGTCACACCAGGGTGTGGATGCTGTCCTGTGCTTGTTGCTGTTTGAAAGGACTGCGCCCACCTACTTGGTGTAGTGGATCATACTGTCGTTTCACACCTTCGACACCATGAGCTCAAATCTCATCTCTGTCAATGCTCATGTTTAGTTTGGGACAGCTTAGCTATTATTTAACTCTTTCTGGGCTGATGTTGACTTTTGTCAAAAGGAGGAGTTGATGATGGTAATCAACTGTAAACGGTGACAAAACCAACTGATATGGTGGACGCTCATTGCCCGAAGTTACATTAGGTTCATTGGTTTGACTGAGATTTCACGCGCTCACGTGAGTAGCAAGGTGCAAACAATGCCAAAAATGGGACCAGTGTCTCCAAACTTGTGGGCCAGTGGGTTGTGGCCACCCCTGGATGAAACTTCTCCCAGTCTCCACCGATCCTGCTCGATTCACTGCGGCAGCATTGCCTGTGGATCGTAGCTGACCCCAGATGAGAACCCCATATACTGGTCTGATGAGTGCGCTCAATTCACAGTGGCATCATTGCAGATGCGATTGTAGCCAACCCCAGATGAGAACCCCATCCACCGGTCCAATGAGCGTGCTCAGTTCACTGTGACAGCATCACAAGTGTATCTCGGCCAACCCCAGATGAGAACCCCATCCACCAGTCTGATGAGCACGCTCAGTTCACAGCGGAAGCATCGCAGGTTGATTGTAGCCGACCCCAGATGAGAAGACCACCCACCATTCTGATGAGTGTGCTCAGTTCACAGCAGAAACAATACAGGTGGATCACAGCCAATCCTGGACAACTTCCCTAACCCCCTGCTGTGCTGACTGTGCTCGATTCACAGAGGAAGAAAAGCATTGACGATCGTGCTGGAGTCATCCAATGGTTTGGAGTTGATGACGGACCCAAGCTCTGATGATATCGCACTTGATTCACCGAGGGGGAACCCACCCCACTTCCCTTTCTCAAAGATGATCATGCTAAATTCATGGAGGGGGAACCACCCCACACCCAGTGCTTCGTGAACAAACTCTCTCGCATGAAAAACTGGTTTGTGACACCACAAAGGGTGGGAAACACTGATGGACTGAAAGGTCTCCTCTCATTTGTCAGATTTCTTACATCCTTCTGCATGTTCTCCAGTTCTTCTCTCACGTCTCTTTGGGCTAAGCGGTTACTGTAAATTCAACCCCAGATGAGGGATAACACGTGGCCTCTGTGAGGGACTGCCACCCCTCTTCAGAGTGGGTTTCAGCCTTACGCCTGATGCCTACAGGAGAGACCCCTATGACTCTAACCTGGACAAAATGGATTAGACTGTGGATGGAGTCTGATGATGCACACCTGTAGAGTGCTGTATATTTCATATGTGGTTTACACGGAATCAAAAACCGTAAAGTGCCTTTTGTTACAAACAGATCAAATCTTCACTAAGCCGCCATTTGGGTTTCTGTACGAAAGCCAATTTCACGGACTCATAGCCATGATTCGCTAAAGATTGCGAGGTGTATAAATTACCTTCTTCATCACGTGTCAGAATAATCGGGGAATAAAATTTGGTTCAGCAAACGGTTTAAAAACTTAAATGTTGAGACTTAAGACTTAAATGTTGTTGGGGAAATTCCTTTGTGGGTTTTATTTGCTCTTTTTTTTCTGTTGTTTATTTATCTACATATTTGAGACTTGTGGTCCCCGTGGGTTTTAATGAGAATTCTTGAAAAGTGGCAGCTGTGTAATTGCAGTTTCTTTCATGATAATTAGAAGTTGTTGTTTAGCTCGAGGCCGTGTTAAATGGATAGTTTATTGATGTTGAAGTACTAAATAAACTGATCATGAACAATTTATTAAACATACAAGTCATTCCGAATAGCATGTAAAATGTATGACACAACAACAAGTGACAGATATGCAATGTGTTTCATTTTATTTATGAAAAATGTCACCGTTCTACTGCATATTAAGAGGACTCCTGGAGCAGGGACTTTGTACAACAACACAATCTGTTTCTGACATGTCTCACTATTTGCCATTTATTACGTCGTCTGTGCCTGTTTATTGGGATTAAGTAAATACATGAGGTCTCTGATGGAATATTCATCCAATAATATTCTTAGTTATTCTACCAAAAAAAGAGATTCAGACCATCATTGGGGAGTTTGAGCGAATACTTAACTATTGAAAATGTCAGAAGAAAGAAACTGTAAGGATCATTATATAGTGCCTTTCACTCGTATCTATCTAACGATTATATAGTGCCTTTCACTCATATCTATCTATCTATCATATAGTGCCTTTCACTCGTATCTATCTATCTATTGTTATATAGTGCCTTTCACTCATATCTATCTATCTATTGTTATATAGTGCCTTTCACTCATATCTATCTATCTATCATATAGTGCCTTTCACTCATATCTATCTATCTATCTATCAATCATATAGTGCCTTTCACTCGTATCTATCTAATGATTATATAGTGCCTTTCACTCATATCTATTTATCTATCTATCATATAGTGCCTTTCACTCGTATCTATCTAATGATTATATAGTGCCTTTCACATCCATCTATCTATCTTATAGTGCCTTTCACTCGTATCTATCTATCTATCTATCTTATAGTGCCTTTCACTCGTATCTATCTATCTATCTATTGTTATATAGTGCCTTTCACTCCTATCTATCTATTGTTATATAGTGCCTTTCACTCATATCTATCTATCTATCATATAGTGCCTTTCACTCATATCTATCTATCTATCTATCTATCTATCTATCTATCTATCATATAGTGCCTTTCACTCGTATCTATCTAATGATCATATAGTGCCTTTCACTCATATCTATTTATCTGTCTATCATATAGTGCCTTTCACTCGTATCTATCTAATGATTATATAGTGCCTTTCACATCCATCTATCTATCTTATAGTGCCTTTCACTCATATCTATCTATCTATTGTTATATAGTGCCTTTCACTCATATCTATCTATCTTATCATATAGTGCCTTTCACTCATATCTATCTATCTATCATATAGTGTCTTTCACTCATATCTATCTATCTATCTATCTATCTATCTATCTATCTATCTATCTATCTATCTATCTATCTATCTATCTATCTATCTATCTATCTATCTATCTATCTATCTATCTATCTATCGACACACACGTGCGAATAGGAGGAAGCTGAGTGGACCAAAAGACGGTAATTCCACACCAGGGCAAGGGGTGGCAGGGTGTGCTAAACTTTCCTCGGCAGACTAGATACGGGGAAACCTGCCTGATTACTATGGAAAGACATCACTTCTGCTTCCGGCATCCAAGATGACATAATTTCCAGGACCTGGTCTATAAAGACGCCATTTTAACTCAGTGAATAAGTTCAACTTGAGAACTCCACCTGTGCACATCAGTGCTTATTCAAACCATCACAGCAAGGTATATTATATGGGTGGCTGCCCCAAACCTTTCTGTGTGTTCGAGGCTTGTTTATTTCACAGTGGCGTAGTCGGGAGGAGTAGGAGAGAGCTTGCTGGGAGGTGTGGAGGAAAGAGTATTATAGTGATTTATTCTTTATTTATTGGTTTATGGTGGCTGTAGTGCTAAAAAGGCACTTTGAAGAAGGAAAAATAATTAAAATATTTTCTTTGTGCTTTTACCCAGTGTCTGCATGTCTGTCTATTGGGTTTAATGGGGCGACAGAGACATCTAGCGTACACACTATCTATTATATAGTGCTTTTCATATCTATCTATCTATCTATCTATTATATAGTGCCTTTCATATCTATCATATTTATCCTCACAGCTGGCGCGGTGGTAGTGCTGCTGCTTTGCAGTAAGAAGATTGTGGGTTCGCTTCCCGGGTCATTCCTGTGTGGAGAGCTCTTTGAGTAGTGAGAAAAGTGCTATATAAATGTAAAGAATTATCTATCTATCTATAATATAGTGCCTTTCATATCTATCTATCTATCTATCTATCTATCTATCTATCTATCTATCTATCTATCTATCTATCTATCTATCTATCTATCTATCGATGGCAGTGACTAGTAGCAGGCATCATGACCATAAGCAACAGAGCGGTGACAACATCACAAACACAGTGTATGGTGACAGACACAAGCCATACTTAAGATTTTATTTTTTAACTAAATGTTCAAACAGGCCATATCTGAACGGTGAACTGATTAGCTGCAATTAAGACAAGTCGCTCTGATGCCTCTGACACAAACCTATTGAAATGTGATAAGTCTTCAAACAAACTGCTATTTTAATTTGTGTTGAAATCTTTAATTTATACTTCACATCTTTTAACTGACAGTCGTGCGCACTGCTAGGCATTGATTGAAATTCCGAATCTTTATTGATTTGAGCTTTGTATCTTCTGCTTTACTCTTTTAGAATCCAAAAAGAAAATACAGCACTAGAAACATCAGTCATTATTTCTGGAATGTCCAGAAACAGCTTTATTTATTTAGCCTTGGGCATATAAGATTAGCATCGGCATCAGCCTGGGAAAAGAAAATAATTTTGTAATATAAATATGACAGTAGTTTTACGATGATCAATCGTACTTCATTCATATCTCTCATGTGCTACAGCAGCTCTTCCGTGGGATCAGACCAGACGGGCTAACCTTCACCCCCCATGTGTATTAATGAGCCTTGGGCAATGGCTGCCGATCTTGGGACCACGTTTGGTAGTTACTAACCACTGCAAACTGGTAACACCCCAGAAGATCTGCTGTTTTGGAGATGCTCTGAGTAAGTCATCTAGCCATCACAATATGGCCCTTTGTCAAAGTCACTCATCTCCTTACGTTTGCCCATTTTTCCTGCTTCCAACACATCACCTTCACAAACTGACTGTTCACTTGCTGTCTGATATATGCCACCAGTTGACAGGTGTTATTGTAATGAGGTAATCGATGGATTATTAGACGGATCGGTGTGGCATCCGCAGTAATGCGGGCTCTGCAACGGTCCGTTGTAATGAAGAGAGAGCTGAGCCCAAAGGCGAGGCTGTCACTTTACCAGTCCATCTACGTTCCTACCCTCACCTACGGCCACGAGCTTTGGGTAGTGACCGAAAGAGCAAGATCGCGGATACAAGCGGCTGAAATGAGTTTTCTCCGCAGGGTGGCTGGAGAGACAGGGTGAGGAGTTCAGTTATCCGGGAGAGACTCAGAGTAGAGTCGCTGCTCCTCCACATTGAGAGGAGTCTGTTAAGGTGGTTTGGGCATCTGGTCAGGATGCCCCCTGGATGCCTCCCTAGGGGGTTGTTCCGGGCATGTCCAACTGGGAGAAGGCCACAGGGCAGACCAAGGACACGCTGGAGGGATTACATCTCCCGGCTGGCCTGGGAACGGCTCGGGGTCCCCCCAGAGAAGCTGGAGGAGGTGGCCGGGGAGAGGGAGGTCTGGGCTTCCCTGCTTAGGCTACTGCCCCCGCGACCCGACTTCGGATAAGCGGTGGACAATGGATGGATTGATGGATGGTAATCGATGTTATTCACTTCTCTGGTCAATGGTTTTAAATGAGCATTACCAAGAACAAAACCTGCATGTCTTTGTGTTATAAACTTTGAGAAGAACCTCCTGTGACTTGTACTCCACATATCAAGGTGCCATATGACCTGACATTCTGTTAGCCTTCTTAATGGCTTGTGAAGACAGTCTGGCGGTTGATAGTCCACTAATACTCCTAAGTCCTTTAATCTTTCCTCATAACTCATTCCCTGTAGCCCTGGAATCAGCCTGGTTGATCTTCTCTGGACCTTCTAGTGTTGTTATGTCCTTTTGTAGACCAAAACTGCACCCAGTACTCCAGATGAGGCCTCACCAGTGTGTTATAAAGCTTGAGCAGAACCTCCTGTGACTTGTACTCCACACATCAGGGCGCTATATAACCTGACATTCTGGTAGCCTTCTTCATGGCTGCTGAACACTGTCAGGAAGTCGATAGTCCACTACGACTCCTAAGTTCTTCTCATGAGGGTTACTTTCAATTTTCAGACCTCCCACTGTGTATTCAAACCTCACATTTTTACTTCCTATGTGGAATACTTTACTTTTGTTTAAATACTTGGGATGAACAGCAGAGAGTAATGGGAATTGTGGAAGAGAAGTGAAGAAGAGAGTGCAGGCAGGGTGGAGAAGAGTGTCAGGAGTGATTTGTGACAGACGGGAATCAGCAAGAGTGACAGGGAAGGTCTACAGGATGGTAATGAGACCAGCTATGTTATATGGGTTGGAGACGGTGGCACAGGAGACAGAGCTGGAGGTGGCAGAGTTAAAGATGTTAAGATTTACATTGGGTGTGACGAGGAGGGACCAGATTAGAAATGAGGACATTAGAGGGTCAGCTCAGGTGGGACGGTTGGGAGACAAAGTCAGAGAGGCGAGATTGCATTGGTTTGGACATGTGCAGAGGAGAGATGAGGGGTATATCGAGAGAAGGGTGCTAAGGATAGAGCTGCCAGGCAAGAGGAAAAGAGGAAGGCCTAAGAGAAGGTTTATGGATGTGGTGAGAGAGGACATGCAGGTGATGGATGTGACAGAGCAAGATGACGAGGACAGGAAGATCTGGAAGAAGATGATCCACTGTGGCAACCCCTAATAGGAGCAGCCGAAAGAAGAAGAAGAAGATGTATAATAATTTACTTTTACTTCCATTAAATCTCAAAGCTGTTCAAGCCTGCATGTTGTCCAAGTCCCTTGGTAATAATTCAATGGATTCTCGATTATATGCCAAACTTGGTATCTTCTGCAAAATGAACCAGCTTGTTATTTATATTCTTATCCAAATCATTTATACTGATTAAAAATAGCCCCAGCCCCAGCACTGACCCCATGTAGAGTACCACTCTTAACGTCACCCAATCCCGATCAGCCCCCGCTTCCTGTGCCCGAGCCAATTCTGCCCCCCCCCCCATCTACATGCCACACCCTGAACTGCAACTTCTGTTATTTTAATGCCCAACCTCTCATGTGGTACCTCATCAAATGCTTTCTGAAAATGTCAAGATAAATAAAATCGCATGCACTACTCTGACTGCACCCTTCTTCATAACACGACGTCCCTCGTCTGAACCTGTGCCGAGTGCTCCCCAGTTCATGCCACGTTAAATAAGCGGGCATTCTATTATAAGTGAGGCGGCCTGCACTTACTGACGTGTTAATCCTTTCACCTCTTCATGCATTTACTTTCTGCTGTACAGACTTTCTCGTGTAAACAGGGTGTGACAGATGGCCGGGGTGCCTGACCCAATTCTGCCCCCCATCTACATGCCACACCCTGAACTGCCACTCCTGTTAGTTTGATGCCCAGCCTCTCATGTGGCACCTCATCAATTGCTTTCTGAAAATGTCAAGATAAATAAAATCGCATGCACTACTCTGACTGCACCCTTCTTCATAACATGACGTCCCTCGTCTGAACCCGTGCCGAGTCTTCCCCAGTTCATGCTATGTTAAGTAAGCGGGCATTCTATTATAAGTGAGGCGGCCTGCACTACCAACATGTTAACCCTTTCATCTCATCATGCATTTACTTTCTGCTGTACAGACTTTCTCCTGTAAACAGGGTGTAGCAGATGGCCGGGGTGCTTGCCCGGCCGGGACGCCTCTTCTTTGTATGGTCCGGGTGAACAAATGTGGACAGAGCATCACCTCCCCCTGGATTGCTAGATGGCAGCCCCCTGTGGTATCTCGGATTCCCGCAAGGCTCCATGGGAGATGGAGTTCATAACAGCCCTGTTGGGATCCAGGGGTGCCACCAGGGGGCGCTGCAGTTGTTCCTGAGCCCGTGTGGGCAGTTCTTCCACCACACCTGGAAGTGCAGCCGGATATACAGTTGTGCTTGAAAGTTTGTGAACCCTTTAGAATTTTCTATATTTCTGCATAAATATGGCCTAAACCATCATCAGATCTTCACACAAGTCCTAAAAGTGGATAAAGAGAAACCAGTTAAACAAATGAGACAAAAATATTATACTTGGTCATTTATTTATTAAGGAAAATGATTGAATATTACATATTTGTTGGCGGCAAAAGTATGTGAACCTTTGCTTTCAGTATCTGCTGTGACCCCCCATTGCAGCAATAACTGTAACTAAACGTTTCCGGTAACTGTTGATCAGTCCTGCACACCGGCTTGGAGGAATTTGAGCCCATTCCTCCATACAGAACAGCTTCAACGCTGGGATGTTGGTGGGTTTCCTCACATTAACTGCTCTCTTCAGGTCCTTCCACAACATTTCGATTGGATTAAGGTCAGGACTTTGACTTGGCCATTCCAAAATATTAACTTTATTCTTCTTTAACCATTCTTTGGTAGAACGACTTGTGTGCTTAGGGTCATTGTCTTGCTGCATGACCCACCTTCTCTCGAGATTCAGTTCATGGACAGATGTCCTGACATTTTCCTTTAGGATTCTCTGATAGAATTCAGAATTCATTGTTCCATCAATGAAGGCAAGCCGTCCTGGCCCAGATGCAGCAAAACAGGCCCAAACCATGATACTACTACCACCACCATGTTTCACAGATGGGATAAGGGTCTTATGCTGGAATGCAGTGTTTTCCTTTTTCCAAACGTAATGCTTTTCATTTAAATCAAAAAGTTCTATTTTGGTCTCATCCGTCCACAAAACATTCTTCCAATAGCCTTCTGGGTTGTCCATGTGATCTTTAGCAAACTGCAGACGAGCAGCAATGGTTTTTTTTGGACAGCAGTGGCTTTCTCCTTGCAACCCTGCCATGCACACCATTGTTGTTGAGTGTTCTCCTGATGGTGGACTCCTGAACATTAGCCAGTGTGATAGAGGCCTTCAGGTGCTTAGAAGTTACCCTGGGGTCCTTTGTGACCTCGCCAACTATTACACGCCTTGCTCTTGGAGTGATCTTTGTTGGTCGACCACTGCCTGGGGAGGGTAACAATGCTCTTGAATTTCCTCCATTTGTACACAATCTGTCTGACTGTGGATTGGTGGAGTCCAAACTCTTTAGAGATGGTTTTGTAACCTTTTCCAGCCTGATGAACATCAACAAGTCTTTTTGTGAGGTCCTCAGAAATCTCCTTTTTTTCGTGCCATGATACACTTCCACAAACATGTGTTGTGAAGAGCAGACTTTGATAGATCCTGTTCCTTAAATAACACAGGGTGCCCACTCACACCTGATTGTCATCCCATTGACTCGAATTTCACCTTCAAACTAACTGCTAATCCTAGAGGTTCACATACTTTTGCCACTCACATATCTTAATACATAATTCGCCAGTCTCCTCACTCACTCATGTCTGTCCGAAGCCGAATGCACAGTTGCCCGAAAAACCTTACGAGACTGACATCGCGGCAGGCGGCGGATTTACGGCCGCGAAAATTCAAAGAGAAAGGCGACTTCGATTAAAGCTCTAGAGGCCTGAAAGGCGATTTCGACTACAGCTCGAGGCCTAATTACGCATTCATTCAGTACACCTGTATCAGGTTTGTGGTGCTTATACTTATTACTATTCCACTTGTACCCGTTTCATCTTACGTTGTCGAAACGGGCTCTAGTATGTAATATTCAATCATTTTCCTCAATAAATACAGTTAGGTCCATAAATATTTGGACAAAGACAACTTTTTTCTAATTTTGGTTCTGTACATCACCACAATGAATTTTAAATGAAACAACTCAGATTCAGTTGAAGTGCAGACTTTCAGCTTTAATTCAGTGCGGTGAACAAAACGATTGTATAAAAATGTGAGGCAACTGAAGCATTTTTTGAACACAATCCCTTCACAATTTCTGGGCTCAAAAGTAATTGGACAATTGACTCCAAGGCTATTTCATGGGCAGGTGTGGTCAAGTCCGTCGTTATTATCAATTAAGCAGATAAAAGGCCTGGAGTTGATTTGAGGTGTGGTGCTTGCATGTGGAAGATTTTGCTGTGAACAGACAACATGCGGTCAAAGGAGCTCTCCATGCAGGTGCAAGAAGCCATCCTTAAGCTGCGAAAACAGAAAAAACCCATCCGAGAAATTGCTACAATATTACGAGTGGCAAAATCTACAGTATGGTCCATCCTGAGAAAGAAAGCAAGCACTGGTGAACTCAGCAACGCAAAAAGACCTGGACGTCCACGGAAGACAACAGTGGTGGATGATCGCAGAATCATTTCCACGGTGAAGAGAAACCCCTTCACAACAGCCAACCAAGTGAACAACACTCTCCAGGGGGTAGGCGGGTGTATCGATATCCAAGTCTACCATAAAGAGAAGACTGCATGAAAGTAAATACAGAGGGTGCACTGTGAGGTGCAAGCCACTCATAAGCCTCAAGAATAGAAAGGCTAGATTGGACTTTGCTAAAGAACATCTAAAAAAGCCAGCACAGTTCTGGAAAACATTCTTTGGACAGATGAGACCAAGATCAACCTCTACCAGAATGATGGCAAGAAAAAAGTATGGAGAAGGCGTGGAACAGCTCATTATCCAAAGCATAGCACATCATCTGTAAAACACGGTGGAGGGAGGCAGTGTGATGGCTTGGGCGTGCATGGCTGCCAGTGGCACTGGGACACTAGTGTTTATTGATGATGTGACACAGGACAGAAGCAGCCGAATGAATTCTGAGGTGTTCAGAGACATACTGTCTGCTCAAATCCAGCTAAATACAGCAGTCAAATTGATTCATGATACAGATGGACAATGACCCGAAACATACAGCCAAAGCAACCCAGGAGTTTATTAAAGCAAAGAAGTGGAAAATTCTTGAATGGCCAAGTCAGTCACCTGATCTTAACCCAACTGAGCAGGCATTTCACTTGTTGAAGACTAAACTTCAGACAGAAAGGCCCACAAACAAACAGCAACTGAAAGCCGCTGCAGTAAAGGCCTGGCAGAGCATTAAAAAGGAGGAAACCCAACATCTGGTGATGTCCAGGAGTTCAAGACTTCAGGCTGTCATTGCCAGCAAAGGGTTTTCAACCAAGTATTAGAAATGAACATTTGATTTCCAGTTATTTAATTTGTCCAATTACTTTTGAGCCCCTGAAATGAAGGGATTGTGTTCAAAAAATGCTTTAGTTGCCTCACATTTTTATGTAATTGTTTTGTTCACCCGACTGAATTAAAGCTGAAAGTCTGCACTACAACTGCATCAGAGTTGTTTCATTTCAAATTCATTGTGGTAATGTACAGAACCAAAATGAGAAAAAAGTTGTCTCTGTCCAAATATTTATGGACCGTATATTTAAAAGGAATATATAACATTGGTCTTAGAAATAGTGTGAAGAGACTGGCAGTGTGTAAAATGATCAGTGCTGCTATAACTGTGATGCTGTTTGCATGAAAAAAATACATGTTCCATTAAAATTTCACATTCCGTGTTTCTCTGTCCAAATATTTATGGACCTGACTGTAAATGACCAGGTATAATATTTTTGTCTCATTTGTTTAACTGGTTTCTCTTTATCTACTTTTAGATAGATAGATAGATAGATAGATAGATAGATAGATAGATAGATAGATAGATAGATAGATAGATAGATAGATAGATAGGAAAGGCACTATATAACAGATAGATAGATAGATAGATAGATAGATAGATAGATAGATAGATAGATAGATAGATAGATAGATAGATAGATAGATAGATAGATAGATAGATAGATAGATAGATAGATAGATAGATTTTAGCGTAGTTGGCAGGATAGATAGATAGATAGATAGATAGATAGATAGATAGATAGATAGATAGATAGATAGATAGATAGATAGATAGATAGATAGATAGATAGATAGATAGATACTTTATTAATCCCAAGGACTTGAGTGAAGATCTGATGATGTTTTAGGTCATATTTATGCAGAAATATAGAAAATTCTAAAGGGTTCACAAACCTTCAAGCACAACAGTAGGTCATCAGACTCCTGCAGTACGTCCGGGTGGGCTATACAAGGAGCCAGCAGCCACCACTCCAGGTCGGGTGGTAGTGGATGAAGCTTGCGGGAGAGGAGTGGTGAAGAGGAAGAGAAAGAGAAGAAGTATTGTGTGGGCTTGTGCTTATTTGGACTGTGTTGGGAACAGGGAGGCGAAGCAAAGAAAATAAAAATATTTATTTGTTTTATCAGTGTGCCCCCTGCGTCTGCCTGTGCCAGGTTGAGCGCTGGTATAGCGGCTTTTGTCACAAGGGTCATGGCAGACGAAGTCTAAACAGCTGCTATTTCACTAAAATAAAACTTCAGAATCCGATCCGTTTTGTAGTGCTTTATTTATGACTTCCCATTCATAACCCTTAAAACAGAAAGTAATAGAAAAACTGTCAGAAAGGGATGGATGGCTAAATGGCGAGAGTGAGACGACTCTGGGATTCTCTCCCCGGGCATACTGTAAGAAATCTGATAGCCTTGCCATAAAATAGCAAGTCATTATAATACATAAATAACCTGGCAAAGAAAACGACCCGTCTCTCGGCGGGCTTATTTTATTTATTTGAGAGTATTAAACCACCTCGTCTACATCAACCATCGCCGAATATCATTCCTTCGCGCATTTATTGTCTTATGTATAGAAGTTTGGAGTCACAAAGGTTCATAGCGAACATAATTCAAGATGTGCCGTTTGGAAAGTATTACCGGAAGGATGAAGGGGATTAATATTAATAATGCAGTTCAGCCATATTTGTGTGAATTATGTTCCGAAAACACTCACTTTCATGTCATATAAAGCTCTTACACTACATAAAGCAACTGCAGAGAAGTAATCAACTGGCAAAATAATTCACCATTATGGGAAAACCAAGCATGGTGTTAATAACTTCCTCCATTGACAATACACATCTGATCTTGAAGCGAAAAAGGGCAAAGCCAACCTTCAATCATTTGGGCTCAGTAATGGCCGCACCGTCTCCAGGTCTCCGACAATTGCATCAGGCTATAAAATATAATTCATTAAGCAAAAAAGTAGTACTCTGTTACATATAGGTGAGCCACACTTGATTATTATTACTTGAATTCTTAAAGCACAGGGTTCAAGTGGCCATTTTAGCATGAAAAGTCAAGTGGGGCCACGCAGAATTGGGACAGAGGAGCAGAGTTATTAGAAGATCCGAGACAAGGAAACGAGCTCAGCTCCTGCCTGACTTGTGTGACCCTCAGCAAGTCACCCGACGTGCCTGCCCTCCAAATTTCAAGAAACATCTGTACACAGTTATGACGCACACTGATCTTATCAGTTGCTTTTGGATAAAATAAAACATTCTGACCAAAAAATAACTGGAGACAGTGCACCAATACTTGTCTGTTACCCTGATTAAAAATGAGCTCCGTAAAAAGAATTCATTGAAAGCCTGATCAGCTGGACATGAAGTCAAAGAGTACAGTGCATCTGGAAAGTATTCCCAGCACATCACTTTTTCCACATTTTGTTATGTTACAGCCTTATTCCAAAATGGATTAAATTCATTTTTTACCTCAGAATTCTACACACAACACCCCATAATGACAACGTGAAAAAAGTTTACTTGAGGTTTTTGCAAATTTATTAAAAATAAACAAATTGAGAAATCCCATGTCCATAAGTATTCACAGCCTTTGCTCAATACTTTGTCGATGCACCTTTGGCAGCAATTCCAGCCTCAAGTCTTTTTGAATATGATGCCACAAGCTTGGCACACCTATCCTTGGCCAGTTTGGCCCATTCCTCTTTGCAGCACCTCTCAAGCTCCATCAGGTTGGATGGGAAGCGTCGGTGCACAGCCATTTTAAGATCTCTCCAGAGATGTTCAATCAGATTCAAGTCTGGGCTCTGTCTGGGCCACTCAAGGACATTCACAGAGTTGTCCTGAAGCCACTCCTTTGATATCTTGGCTGTGTGCTTAGGGTCGTTGTCCTGCTGAAAGATGAACCGTCGCCCCAGTCTGAGGTCAAGAGCGCTCTGCAGCAGGTTTTCATCCAGGATGTCTCTGTACATTGCTGCAGTCATCTTTCCCTTTATCCTGACTAGTCTCCCAGTTCCCCACAGCATGATGCTGCCACCACCATGCTTCACTGTAGGGATGGTATTGGCCTGGTGATGAGCGGTGCCTGGTTTCCTCCAAACATGACGCCTGGCATTCACACCAAAGAGTTCAATCTTTGTCTCATCAGACCAGAGAATTTTCTTTCTCATGGTCTGAGAGTCCTTCAGGTGCCTTTTGGCAAACTCCAGGCGGGCTGCCATGTGCCTTTTACTAAGGAGTGGCTTCCGTCTGGCCACTCTACCATACAGGTCTGATTGGTGGATTGCTGCAGAGATGGTTGTCCTTCTGGAAGGTTCTCCTCTATCCACAGAGGACTTCTGGAGCTCTGACAGAGTGACCATCGGGTTCTTGGTCACCTCCCTGACTAAGGCCCTTCTCCCCCGATCGCTCAGTTTAGATGGCCGGCCAGCTCTAGGAAGAGTCCTGGTGGTTTTGAACTTCTTCCACTTACGGATGATGGAGGCCACTGTGCTCATTGGGACCTTCAAAGCAGCAGAAATTTTTCTGTAACCTTCCCCAGATTTGTGCCTCAAGACAATCCTGTCTCAGAGGTCTACAGACAATTCCTTTGACTTCATGCTTGGTTTGTGCTCTGACATGAACTGTCAACTGTGGGACTTTCTATAGACAGGTGTGTGCCTTTCCAAATCATGTCCAGTCAACTGAATTTACCACAGGTGGACTCCAATGAAGCTGCAGAAACATCTCAAGGATGATCAGGGGAAACAGGATGCACCTGAGCTCAATTTTGAGCTTCATGGCAAAGGCTGTGAATACTTATGTACATGGGATTTCTCAATTTTTTTTATTTTTAATAAATTTGCAAAAACCTCAAGTAAACTTTTTTTCACGTTGTCATTATGGGGTGTTGTGTAGAATTATGAGGTAAAAAATGAATGTAATCTATTTTGGAATAAGGCTGTAACATAAGAAAATGTGGAAAAAGTGATGCGATGGGAATACTTTACGGATGCACTGTAGATAGATAGATAGATAGATAGATAGATAGATAGATAGATAGATAGATAGATAGATAGATAGATAGATAGATAGATAGATAGATAGATAGATAGATAGATAGATGTGAAAGGCACTATAAGATAGATAGATAGATAGATAGATAGATAGATAGATAGATAGATAGATAGATAGATAGATAGATAGATAGATAGATAGATAGATAGATAGATAGATAGATAGATAGATAGATAGATAGATAGATAGATAGATAGATAGATATTTTATTAATCCCAAGGGGAAATTCCCATACTCCAGCAGCAGCATACTGATAATAACAATATTAAATTAAAGACTGATAACAATGCAGGTATACAAACAGACAATAACTTTTTATAATGTTAACGTTTACCCCCCCGGGTGGAATTGAAGAGTCACATAGTGTGATGGAGGAACGATCTCCTCAGTCTGTCAGTGGAGCAGCATCAGACAGATGCTGAGTTTGAACAAAGACCAAGTCACCGAGCTCGTAGTGCACTTTCCGATGACGGGTGTTATAATACCTGGCTTGTCTCGAGGTTGACCTCACCAACCTCGCCTGTACCTTCGTTCGTAATTCCTCTAGGGTTGCCAGCGTATGATATTGGGGTGTATCTGGCAAAGGGACAGATTCTATTAACCGATCAAGTGGGCCTTTGATTTGACGACCCAGGGCAACCAGTGCAGGAGTTTCACCAAAAGCCCCTCGTGCTATTTATAAAGTCCCTCCCAGCCACATTATAAAGTGATGGACCATCCAGAAGGCCAACTCGAATGACATGTTATGTAACAGCCTTGCTACACTTTTCTTTATTGTTTAGGGGTAAGGGAGGGTTTACTATAAATATTTGTATTCTTATATACAGTATACAGTTCGGATAAGTGGTGGTTTGCACACACACATATATTTATTATTGAACATTTGTCTGTCTTTTCAAGTTACAATATACAGCCGCGTTTGATTTTACATATCTGTTTACTGTTTCTGGTTAGTTCGTCGTGTCGGGAAAAATAAGACAACTTGTAAGGAGTACTCAACACCAACATACAGGGTGGTCCAGATCTAATTATGCAACTTTTAATGCAATGCAGAAAAACAATGCAAGACAAAAGAATTGTTCGAAATATCTTGTAATAAACGAAAATGGACTTACATTGAATTAATTCACTGATTTTCCATGTGATGTCCCACTTGTCCTTCATTCAGTTGTGAATTCTCTATGTAATAAACTTAATAAGTTATAGCTTAATGAAAATTGCATAATTAGATCTGGACCACCCTGTAGAATATACTACTATGTAGCCCCACTACAAAATGACATCATGTTTCTACTTAGTGAGCTTCATTTGCGATGCAATTTTCCAGTGTCATACCAACTTTTAGATGCCCAATTTGTACTCCTCCCGCTGTCACCGTTTTCAACGAAAATATAAAAGTCCGGAAGGTTTATGAACATCCCTCGTACAAAGCAATCAAAATGATTCATGATCCATCCATCTTCCAACCCGCTGAATCCGAACACAGAGTCACGGGGGTCTGCTGGAGCCAATCCCAGCCAATTACAGGGCACAAGGCAGGGAACCAATCCCGGGCAGGGCGCCAGCCCACCGCAGTGATAATGATGATGACTACTCCAAAATACCAAGGTGCACAAGTTCAGACACACTTTAAATTGCATCACAAAAAAATAAAAAATCAACCAGTGGGTCACATAAAGGGGCCCTCGAGCCTCAAGACAGAACTGGAAAGTCCAGGCTGCACATCCGCACCCACCTGGGCCAGGGAATGAAGAAACATGGCAGGGGATCAAAGGGGCAGTCGATTAACTAAGAAACAGGATAGCTATGCCAGGCACAAAGAAATGTTCACCTTCTCTGAAAAGAAATTAAGCGTCTCACGGAAAATCGGAAAATATTCATTATGACGACTAAGCTGAATTCACAATAAATCCTTTAACAATACCTTACGAGGGTCGTTTGAAACACTGTTTTTTGGAAAAAAATCGCTTCAAACGTCTCTAGAACGTCAACAACGCTTTGTTTCCGACTGAAATTTTGCTTTACCTAGTTTGAAGAGTGTCGCTCGCTAGCCATGACGTCACCAAATAAATTGTGCCGCCTTCTCATAGAAATTTACCAAACTTATCAAACGACCCTCGTAAATTCAGGCGAGTTCATCACTTATTTCACTTTTGCAAAACAGCGCCATCTTCTGGGAGACACAGAGATGCCTCTGCAGGCCTCATAATGCGATCGAGTCAATAAAATTAGTGGACACTTACACTGTGACTGTCTGCAGACCTTTCTTCGTGTGAGTCGCTGTGCACGTACTTGAAATGCGTCTCGCCTTTGCCTTCGTCTTTTTCATAATGGATATAAACCTCGTGCTGGTAGAAATCCAGTATGGAAATGGGACTTCTCATAAAATTCTTCTGCACAGTCAGTTCATCTACATCAACTGAAGAAGGAAAAAAAAACAGTGAAATCAATAGGAACTACACAACCACAACTAGGTTTCATTTAAAAACAGTACTTTAATACGAAAACGAAATCCATCGAGACTAGCATTAGGACATGGTAACTTTCGACGAGAACAGACCATCCAGCCTAACAAAGCTCACCAATTCTTTCCACGTAATTTCTCGAAAACAACATCAAATCGAGTTTTGAAGATCCCTGCTGTCTACCACACTACTTGGTCACTTATCCCACGAGTCTGTAGTTCTCTACGCGAAGAAAAACTTCCTCATGTTTGTGTGAAGTTTACCTTTAACAAGTGTCCAACTGTGTCCCCATGGTCTTGATGAACACATTTTAACGTATAAGTGTCGACCCACTCGACTAATTTCTTTGATACTTCGAAAACCTCTTTGCCTCCGTTTGCTTAAATTGAAATGGCTCAACTCCTTCAGTCTTCCCTCATATCACATTTCCTACAGTCGTGGATTCAGACTAGTAGCTCTTCTCTAGCATTTCCACATCATTTATGGAAACATCTCTGTCCACACTAAAACAACCGAAAACGCATTTGGAAGGGCTTTCACCAACAACTGGGCATGTGCACATCGTCGGAAACAGGACGCGGAAGTGTCCTCCAGACTAGATACTCATTTGCAGCTTGTGTTTTCACACAAAGGACATCAATTATGAATATGAAAAATTGATAATGAGATGGAATTGTTATTGAGAGTGACACACAAATACGGGCGAGCAAAGCGGCAAAGAAAATGTAACGTGATGCAATGTAGAGCAACCAAAAGCGCATACGGTGTAGACTTTTGCCAACAACTAGGTTAAAATGAAATCCATCGAGACTAGCATTAGGACATGGTAACTTTCGACGAGAACAGACCATCCAGCCTAACAAAGCTCACCAATTCTTTCCACATAATTTCTCGAAAACAACATCAAATCGAGTTTTGAAGATCCCTGCTGTCTACCACAGTACTTGGTCACTTATCCCATGAGTCTGTAGTTCTCTACGCAAAGAAAAACTTCCTCATGTTTGTGTGAAGTTGACCTTTAACAAGTGTCCAACTGTGTCCCCATGGTCTTGATGAACACATTTTAACGTAACAGTGTCGACCCACTCGACTAATTTCTTTGATACTTGGAAACGCTTCAGTTCTAAAACCTCTTTGCCTCCGTTTGCTTAAATTGAAATGGCTCAACTCCTTCAGTCTTCCCTCATATCACATTTCCTACAGTCGTGGATTCAGACTAGTAGCTCTTCTCTAGCATTTCCACATCATTTATGGAAACATCTCTGTCCACACTAAAACAACCGAAAACGCATTTGGAAGGGCTTTCACCAACAACTGGGCACGTGCACATCGTCGGAAACAGGACGCGGAAGTGTCCTCCAGACTAGATACTCATTTGCAGCTTGTGTTTTCACACAAAGGACATCAATTATGAATATGAAAAACTGATAATGAGATGGAATTGTTATTGAGAGTGACACACAAATACGGGCGAGCAAAGCGGCAAAGAAAATGTAACGTGATGCAATGTAGAGCAACCAAAAGCGCATACGGCATAGACTTTCACCAACAACTGTGCACGTGCGCATTGACAGAAATAGGTGGCGGAAGTGTCCTCCAGACTAGATACTCATTTGCAGCTTGTGTTTTCACACAAAGAACATCAATTATGAATACGAAGAACTGACGATGAGACAGAATTGTTATTGAGAGTGACACACAAATACGGGCGAGCAAAGCGGTGCCACCACCACCTAATCAAAGCACCGTGATGTCCCCACATTGATGGATTAAAGGCCAAAAGTCCATGTTTTCGTCATCATCATGTCCTTCCATGAAAACCCTGAATACAATGAGGACTGATCATTTATGTTAGGTAGAATACCTAGAGGGGGCTGGGTGGTCTCGTGTCCTCGGACCCCCTGCAGATTTAATTTTTTCGCCAGCCGCCTGGAGTTTGTTTTGTTTTTTCTGTCCTCCCTGGCCATCGGACCTTACTCTTATTCTATGTTAATTAGTGTTCTCTTATTTTAATTCTTACTTTGTCTTTTTTCTCTTTCTTCATCATGTAAAGCACTCTGAGCTACATTATTTGTATGAAAATGTGCTATAGAAATAAAAATTGTTGTTGTTGTTGTTTTACACCCCTGAGGCTGACGACACTCTACATGTGAGACATTATGAGAAAGTTAAAGGATGAAGTGATCCAGATGCTTTTTTTTTTCTTCTTTTTACTTAATTAGCACATCCCTTACAATGGAGTAAGCTTCATTTGCTTAATTTTGCAGCTTCCACTATATTACGAGGCATTTTAATAATACCAATCACTGACATACCAAGACACGAACAGCAGAATCTGATTATCCAAGCATGCAGCTGAAAGAGAACATCTCTTAAGTTCATCAAGACTCGATGGCTGGATAAGAGGAGCAGATAATGCATACATTAACAGGCCTTGGAGACGTTTATGAGGGATTATCATCCTGAACACTGTGCGCCCCTGCCGTAAAAAAAAAAAAGACGGAGTTCATTAAACCAGAATCACAATGTACACGGGCCGATAACAATTTCTCAATAACTCTCTCTCTTTAACATTGGAAACACGCCTCGTTAAAAAAAATGAAAAAATGGCAGAGTTTGCCACCTAAGTAATCAGGGATGTGCAAGTTCACACCTCACAAGAACGAGCTCAGAGTTCAGTTCACACAGATGACGTTCATAGGTCACCATTTCAATGCTGAACGAGTTCATGTTCAGTTCATTTTGTAATTTTTAAGGAGTGAGAATAAATGACCCATGAGTTGACTTTTGTCAATTTTGCAAGCCTTATTTTAGACAGTGTTCCTGAATTAAATACAATAATTATGAAGACTTTTTTATTTAAATACACTTTATTGAGTTCTACCCAGCAACAAACATATATAACCATATATGCTAACTAGCTGTGTAAGCCCGTGCTGTAAAAAGCCCGGGGTCCTAAAAACTACAAGGAGGCTCCGCCCCCTGCTCACTTCGCTCGCCAACCCTGGTGTTGGGTAACCCGAAATACATTGATGAATGTATGAGATATATTGGAGTGTAAAGGTGTGGATAGATAGATAGATAGATAGATAGATAGATAGATAGATAGATAGATAGATAGATAGATAGATAGATAGATAGATAGATAGATAGATAGATAGATAGATAGATAGATAGATAGATAGATAGATATGAAAGGCACTATATAATAGATAGATAGATAGATAGATAGATAGATAGATAGATAGATAGATAGATAGATAGATAGATAGATAGATAGATAGATAGATAGATAGATAGATAGATAGATAGATAGATAGATACTTTATTAATCCCAGGGGGAAATTCACAGATGACGAACAAAGGAAGTATATTCATTAATCCTAATGAATGTTCGCTAATAGTGGACTCATTACAGAATGCGTTGTCAGCTAATTGGTGGAATTGTTTAGCGGCCGTTTGTCGTTCCTTTCTTTGCCGTTTATCTATTGACTCCGCTGTTTGAGAGGCGCGTTGTAGGCACCTACAATAATTGTATTCAGGCGGGCTCGCTTCTGTATGTCCGTTAGTTGAGATGTTTCGTTTTGGAGCCGTGACTCCTTTGGTTGCGTTGTTTGAGAAGCGTGTTGTAGGCGCCTGCGTTCATTTGTTTTATCCAGGCGGGCTCATTTTTGTAGCCCCGTTAGTCGAGCTCTTTCTTTTTGGAGCAGTGCCCGCTTTGCTTGCGGCATTTCAGACGCGCGCTGTAGGCGCCTGCGTTCATTAATTTTATGCAGGCGGGCTCGTTTTTGTATCTCCGTCAGTTGTGGTCTTTCGTTTTGAACCCGTGCCTGCTTTGCTTCCGCAGTTTCAGACGCGCGTTGTAGGCGTCTATGTACATTGTATTTGTCCATGCGGGCTCGTGTTTGTAGCTCCGTTAGTCGAGCTGTTTGGTTTTGGAGCCGAGACAGTTTTGCTTCGAAGGTTTCAGACGCACGTTGTAGGCGCCCACGTTTAATGTTTTTATCCATGCGAGCTCGTTTTTGTAGCTCCGTTAGTTGAGCTGGATCGCTTTGGAGCCGTGACCGTGACTCCATTAGTTATCCGTTGTCTACCGTTAGTAATATGGATAATTGCACTTACTAATAATGCATCACTGTAATGTGATTCACATATGCTATATGGTTTGGACGTGTGAGGATGCCGTACATTTAATACGGAGAGTTCGTTTATTCTTATTACCCGGACCATGCTGTGTAGTGTGGACATTTAGTTCAGAAGCGCGTTGTAGGCGCCTGCGCCTTTCGTACTTTCTCGCGCCTTCCGTTCTATGTTTGTGGACCTTTGCGGACCCCGTAGTGTCTTCCATTTGACTCTAGGGTGCAGTGCAGAATCCTCTTTTCTGTGTGGCTGTGTCGTTAGTCGTTAGCTATGGACGCGTTGTTGCTTCATGTCCTATTTACGTTAGTTGAGCTGTTTCGTTTCTGAGCCGTGACTCCTTCGTTCGCGGTGGATCAGACTTCGCTTGCGGTTTATGAGATGCGCGCTGTAGGTGCCTGCGCACTATGTCTCCTGGGTCCATCGCCGTGTACCTGCGTCTGTGCCTTCCGGTTTACCATTCTCGGTTAGTAATATGGATTGAAATTGTCAGAAAAAAAATTGAAATGTAGAGATGTCAGGTAACTGAAAGGAACGACTCTGGGCGTCTCTCTCCTAGGAGGATTCGTTTTGCTGACGTGCTTGCCTTTCTTGTGCATTAGCGGCGTGAGGAAAAGTAAAAGGGATACCGTTTTACCGATGTTAGCGGCTAAGCGAGTTTCTCCTTCTTCGGAGGTTTCATTTTGGTGTCGTGCTGGCCTCGCTTATATATTAGCGGCTATGCGACTTTGTATTTCTTTGGAGGTTTCAGTTTACTGATGTGATCGCCTCGCTTGTGCATTAGCGGCAGGAGGAAAAGTAAAAGGGATACCATTTTGCCGATGTTAGCGACTTTGTCTTTCTTCTGAGATTTCGTTTGGCCGTCGTGCTCGTCTCAATTGTATATTAGCGGCTAAGCAACTTGGTCTTTCCTTGTCGGTTTCGTTTTGCTGATGTGATCGCCTCGCTTGTGTATTAGTGGCTAAGCATGTCTCTCTTTCTTCGGAGGATTCGTTTTGTCATCGTGCTCATCTCAATTGTATGTTAGCGGCTAAGCGACTTTGTCTTTCTTTGGATGTTTCGTTTTACTGATGTGCTCGCCATGCTTGTATGTTAGCAGCTAAGTGATTTTGTCTTTCCTCGTCAGTTTCGTTTGGCTGATGTGCTCGCCTCACTTGTGTATTAGTGGCTAAGCAAGTGGCTCTTTCTTCGGAGATTTTGTTTTGCAGTCGTGCTCATCTCAATTGTATGTTAGCGGCTAAGCGACTTTGTCTTTCTTCGGAGATTTCGTTTTGCCGTCATGCTCGTCTCAATTGTATGTTAGCGGCTAAGCGACTTTATCTTTCTTCGGAGATTTTGTTTTGCCGTCATGCTCGTCTCAATTGTATGTTAGCGGCTAAGCGGCTTTGTCTTTCTTTGGAGGTTTCGTTTTACCGATGTGCTCGCCATGCTTGTATGTTAGCAGCTAAGCGACTTTGTTTTTCCTCGTCATTTTCGTTTGGCCGATGTGCTTGCCTCGCTTGTGTATTAGTGGCTAAGCAAGTGTCTCTTTCTTCGGAGATTTCGCTTTGTCGTCGTGCTGGCCTCGCTTGTATATTAGCGGTTAAGCGACTTTGTCTTTCTTCAAAGGTTTCATTTTGCTGATGTGTTCGCCTCGCTTGTGTATTAGAGGAAGGAGGAAAAATAAAAGGGATACCGTTTTGCCGATTTTTTTTTTTTCCGATTTTGCCAACTCTGTCTTTCTTCTGAGATTTCATTTTACTGACCTGCTGGCCCCACATGTGTTATTAGCGGCTAAATGGGTTTTCTGTTTCTTCGGAAGTGGAGCCCTTACTCCAACTCCACCTCTCACTTCCGGGCCAGACAGACACACACACTTCCACGCGTATAGACGTTTAGATATAAGATATCGTCCCGGTCAAAAAAAAAGAAATTAAATCGATGCCAAGTATCCATATAAATGGCTGCTCTATTTCCAACTGTGTGACACAAATCGTGACTGTGCAGCCAGCATGCAGGTGAGCTAACCGATTACACTGGCAATCAAAATTCATCTCACATATTGCATGTCCAACGGAGAAAAATATAAAGTGGCCTTGTGAAGTCCAAAAGCAGAAAGCGGAGCTTCACCGCGTGCTCGTGTCAGCAGGGGTGCAACTTCAGCACAAGCAGGCCGACACAGACAGCGGCGATTTGATTTGACGTTATTTTTTCTGATTACAAATAAATGGCAAAAAATTCGTATGAAATAAATATACGTAATAATCTACTATTTGTGCCTATCTGAATATCATATTCAGATTCAGCTCCACCCCTACATTACAGGGTAAGGCAAAACGTTTAATCTGGACCAAAACCAGATCCAGAATGTCACGTATAACTGAACGCGCACACGTTCAAGTTCTTCACTTGCAAATACGTTACGTGAGTTTACCGTTCTCGTTCAATGAAGGCGCTCTTTGCAACTCGTTCATTCACAACACTGTATGTAATATCGTAAAATGGCTCTAAACGTGAATGTTCTGTTCGGCGGAGTTCAGTTTATAATTATACACTGCAAAAAATGAAATCTTAACAAGCCAGAAAATCTTGAAAAGAAATAATAGTTATTCTTAAAATAAAAAAAACAAGATCTGACTTGAGTAGATTTGTATGTGTAAGATACATAATCTCATTTTTAGAAAATGTAACAAGTTAACAAGTTAAACTTTCTCACTATATTGGCAGATAATTTTGCTTGATTCTAATACCTTTTTCTTGTTTTTCTTGCTATCTATCTATCTATCTATCTATCTATCTATCTATCTATCTATCTATCTATCTATCTATCTATCTATCTATCTATCTATCTATCTATCTATCTATCTATCTATCTATCTACAGTGCATCCAGAAAGTATTCACAGCGCATCACTTTTTCCACATTTTCTTATGTTACAGCCTTATTCCAAAATGGATTAAATTCATTTTTTTCCTCAGAATTCTACACACAACACCCCATAATGACAACGTGAAAAAAGTTTACTTGAGGTTTTTGCAAATTTATTAAAAATAAAAAAAACTGAGAACACACATGTGCATAAGTATTCACAGCCTTTGCCATGAAGCTCACAATTGAGCTCAGGTGCATCCTGTTTCCCCTGATCATCCTTGAGATGTTTCTGCAGCTTCACTGGAGTCCACCTGTGGTAAATTCAGTTGACTGGACATGATTTGGAAAGGCACACACCTGTCTATAGAAGGTCCCACAGTTGACAGTTCATGTCAGAGCACAAACCAAGCATGAAGTAAAAGGAATTGTCTGTAGACCTCCGAGACAGGATTGTCTCGAGGCACAAATCTGGGGAAGGTTACAGAAAAATTTCTGCTGCTTTGAAGATCCCAATGATCACAGTGGCCTCCATCATCCGTAAGTGGAAGAAATTCGAAACCACCAGGACTCTTCCTAGAGCTGGCCGGCCATCTAAACTGAGCGATCGGACTGATGAGACAAAGATTGAACTCTTTGGTGTGAATGCCAGGCGTCATGTTTGGAGGAAACTGGGCACCGCTCATCACCAGGCCAATACCATCCCTACAGTGAAGCATGGTGGTGGCAGCATCATGCTGTGGGGATGTTTTTCAGCGGCAGGGACTTGGAGACTAGTCAGGATAAAGGGAAAGATGACTGCAGCAATGTACAGAGACATCCTGGATGAAAACCTGCTCCAGAGCGCTCTTGACCTCAGACTGGGGCGACGGTTCATCTTTCAGTAGGACAACGACCCTGAGCACACAGCCAAGATATCAAAGGAGTGGCTTCAGGACAACTCTGTGAATGTCCTTGAGTGGCCCAGCCAGAGCCCAGACTTGAATCTGATTGAACATCTCTGGAGAGATCTTAAAATGGCTGTGCACCGATGCTTCCCATCCAACCTGATGGAGCTTGAGAGGTGCTGCAAAGAGGAATGGGCGAAACTGGCCAAGGATAGGTGTGCCAAGCTCGTGGCATCATATTCAAAAAGACTTGAGGCTGGAATTGCTGCCAAAGGGGCATCGACAAAGTATTGAGCAAAGGCTGTGAATACTTATGGACATGGGATTTCTCAGTTTTTTTATTTTTAATAAATTTGCAAAAACCTCAAGTAAACTTTTTTCACGTTGTCATTATGGGGTGTTGTGTGTAGAATTCTGAGGAAAAAAATGAATTTAATCCATTTTGGAATTAGGCTGTAACATAAGAAAATGTGGAAAAAGTGATGCGCTGTGAATACTTTCTGGATGCACTCTATCTATCTATCTATCTATCTATCTATCTATCTATCTATCTATCTATCTATCTATCTATCTATCTATCTATCTATCTATCTATCTATCGTGCCCATATGTTAAGACGGCCCTGACTACTGTTACAATGAATACTCCAGACCATAAAAAACACTCACAGTATTTATATGCACACATGTAATCGGGTTAAGATGAATGAATACTTTGGCATACGCTTACTTTTCTTGCCGTTTTGGATCTGATCCATCAAGACTTCCTCCACATCGTTCATTTCATGCTCCGACTCTGTGTCCGCATCGCTGCTGCTGGCGGAGTATGTACACGCCCGCACCGTCTTGTCCTGCACAAATGCATAAAGCATAACTTTTAGGCAAAACAATAGCCTCACCTAATTAACAAAAGGACATATTAAATCTGTACAGCTTGGCTATTTCATCGTGCCCAAAACCATAGAGCACCTTCAGAAAGACCCCTTCATGTTTTTTTCACTTTGTTATGTTGCAGCCTTGTGCTAAAATCATTCATTTTATTCCAACCCCCCTCATCAAGCAACACCTGAATACCCCAGAGTGACAATGTGAAAGCAGAATTTTAGTAATATTTGCAAACTTATTAAAAATAATAACGTGAAATATCACTGTGGCATAAGGCCGGGGCGCCTCTAAACTGGAAGGACCGGGAGAGGGAGCATACCCAGAGCCGCCCCCCCCCCCCCACCCCGGGTAGGGGTGGTACCTCGAACTCCTGTAGGGCTCCATGGGAGCTGGAATTTGGTGCAGCCATGTTGGGTTCCAAGGGCGCCACCAGGGGGTGCTGCAGCAGGAGTTGCTAAGCCCTTAATTGACAGAACAAGGTCATCGAGCACCTCCGGGTGCCTTATAAAAGGAGCCAGCGGCCACTACTCCGGATGCCAGAGTCGGGCAGAGGAAGACAGAGCTTGTCAGGTGGAGTGCAGAAGAAAGAGAAGTGTGTTTTGTGCTGTGCTGGAACTGAGCTGTACGCTGTAGAAGCTGTAGAGGTTCATTAGCAGCAAAAACAGGTCACTAATTAAGAAAAGGGTTAGAATGAAAACCTGCAGCCACTGCGGTCCTTCAGGACCAGAGCTGGGGACCCCTGGCATAGACAACGATGGAAACTCTAACAGAAGATGAATGCGGGAAACTCAAATCTTTAAATTCGAACAAACTGGATGAAAAATATAAAACAAACATTCAAAATGCCGCAAGAAAACCATGAAACTAACAGCAAAATTTGCGATCAGGCCAAACCGTTCTGTCGCTTTACTGGATAAAATAAACTTTTCTAATTTTAGGTGTCATTAGAGCTCTTTTAAAAGAATTCATTTAACTCGATTTAAAAAGGAAACATTTCCTGTCTGTTCTCGCCATTTCATCTGATGAGTTCTTTGCAGCATTTCCAGGGTGGCAGGCTAAATGTGTCAAACCGTGGGCACAGATACACAATTCAGAAACAGAACTAAATAAAACAAAATTAAAAACAACCTCAAGTGCGACTTCATTTTTCCTTCCCCTTGCAGATTATGTAACGTACTGTACATTCTGATTCATTTCTGTGGAGTTTCAAATGAATCCTTTGTTTCCTCCAACTCAAAAAAGCCTGCTGCTTGTTCACAACAAAAGACGGTTGCTAAGTACAATGAGCACACACTGTAATACGTCACAAAGCTGTGCCGTTACAATTTGATTTTTCAATTAAAGTTAGCAGGTGTAGCAGTGACGCAGCTTTTTGTGGCCTGTGCTGACTCCTGATGGATCCATCATCCAGGGTGTGAATCAAATGCCATGACTTCATCTGCACATTCTGTTCATCACTGCATCGATTTCTCTGGCGTCTTATCCTTGAATCATTTTTTAGAACACTCAAGACGAGAACAGGCCATTCAGCCCAAACAAAGCTCGCCAGTCCTGTCCACTTATTTCTTCCCAAAAAACATCAAGTCGAGTTTTGAAAGTCCCTAACGTCTTACTGTCCACCACACTACTGGGTCGCTCATTCCAAGTGTCTATCATCCTTTGTGTAAAGAAAAACTTCCTAATGTTTGTGCGAAATTTACCCTTAACAAGTTAATGTGTTCTTGATGAACTCATTTTAAAGTCACCGTCTCGATCCACTGGACTAATTCCCTTCAACACATCAGTCAGATCTCCTCTTAATCTTCTTCTGTTCAAACTGTAAAGGCTCAGCTCCTTTAATTTTTCCTCATCACTCATCCCCTGTAGCCCTGGAATCAGCTGAGTTGCTCTTCTCTGGACCTTTTCTAGTGCTGCTATGTCCATTTTGTAGTCTGGAGACCAAAACTGCACACAGTACTCAAGATGAGGCCTCACCAGTATGTTATAAAGCTTCAGAATAACCTCCTGTGACTTGTACTCCACACATCAAGGCGCTATATAACCTGATATTCTGTTAGCCTTTTTAATGGTTTCTGCACACTGTCTGGCAGTTGATAGTCCACTATGAGTCCTAAGATCTTTAATGGTTTCTCATTATCTGTAGCCTTGAATCAGCCTGGTCGATCTTCTCGGGACTTCTTCTAGTGCTGTTATTTTCTTTTGTAGACCAAAACTGCACCCGGTACTCCAGATGAGGCCTCACCAGTGTGTTATAAAGTTTAAGCAGAACCTCCTGTGACTTGTACTCTGCACATCAAGGCGCTATATAACCTGACATTCTGTTAGCCTTATTTTTTTTTTGATTTTATTAATTTTTATCATTCCATACAAATAGATCAGTTTTTACAAGAAATAGGATTGAAAACAGATCGACTCTGTTAGCCTTATTAATGGCTTCTGAACACTGTTGGGAAGTTCATAGTGTCAAATCCTTTTAATCTTTCCTAATAATTCATCCCCTGTAGCCCTGGACTCAGCCTAGTTGCTCTTCTCTGGACATTCTCTACTGCTGTTATGTCCTTTTTGTAGCCTGGAGACCAAAACTGCACACAGAACTCCAGATGAGGCCTCACCAGTGTGTTATAAAGCCTGAGCAGAACCTCCTGTGACTTGTACTCCACACATCAAGGCGCTATAAAACCTGATATTCTGTTAGCCTTCTTAATGGCTTCTGTACTCTGTCTGGCAGTTCATAGTGTTAAGTCCACTACGACTCCTAACTCTTTTAATCTTTCCTCATAACTCATCTCCTGTATTCCTGAATCAGCCTAGTTGCTCTTCTCTGGACCTTTTTCTAGTGCTGCTATGTCCTTTTTGTAGCCTGGAGACCAAAACCGCACCCAGTACACCAGAAGAGGCCTCACCAGTGTGTTATAAAGCCTGAGCAGAACCTCCTGTGACTTGTACTCCACACATTAAGGCGCTATATAACCTGACATTCTGGTAGCCTTCTTAATGGCTTCTGAACACTGTCTGGAAGTCGATAGCTTAGAGTCCACTACGACTCCTAAGTCCTTCTCATAATGTGGACTCTCGATTTTCAGACCACCCATTGTGTATTTAAACCTCACATTTTTACTTCCTATGTGTTATTCTTTACATTTACTGATATTAAATTTCATCTGCCACAAATCTACCCAAGCCTGTATGCTATCCAAGTCCTTCTGTGATGATATAACGGATTCCAAATTATCTGCTAATCCACCTATTTTGGTATCATCTGCAAACTTAACCAGCTTGTTACTTATATTCCTATCTAAATCATTTATATTTATTAAAAATAGCAGCGGCCTCAGCACTGCCCCCTGCTGGTCACCACTCTTAACATCGGCCAATTCTGATGAGGTTCCTCGCACCTTCACCCTCTGCTTCCTGTGTCTGAGCCAATTCTGCACCCATCTACAAACATCACCCTGAACTCCCACATCTTTTAGTTTGATGCCCAACCTCTCAAGTGGCACCTCATCAAATGCTTTCTGAAAGTCCAGATAAATAATCTCATCTGCTCCATTCTGGTCGTATCCTTTTGTTGCCTCCTCATAGAATTCCAGCCTGTTAGTAAAACACGACCTCCCTCTTCTGAGCCCATGCTGACTGTTCCTGATAACTCCTGTCCTTGCCAGGTGTTGCTCAATCTTATCCTTAATAATTCCTTCCATTATTTTTCCTGTGATGCACGCTAAGCTTACTGTCCTCTAGTTGCTTGGATCTGCCCGGTCACCCTTTTTATATAATGGGATGATATTTGCCATTTTCTAGTCCTTCAGAATCCCTCCAGTGCACAATGACTTCCTAAAAATATGTGTCAATTTGCACTGCAGTAACTGTTGGTGGCCAGCTGGCAAATGCCTGGACTAGAATACACCATGGTATGATTCCACGACAAAACACTTGGCATAGTCGGCAGGATTTGCACTGTAAATGAATTGATTGTAGTGGCATTGCGGCACAAAAAGTAGGAGCCAAGTGAAAGAAAGTTCAGATGACGTCACCAGGAAAGGCTCAACTTGCAATGCACACAAGTGTAGGAGTTCTTCTATTAACCTACAATGCGAATGAGGGCGTCTGTAAACGAGATGTCATGGGATCGCAGAGGGCAACCAGCAGTTGACTGACATCGACTGTGATGTGATTCCCAACAAAACAATTGATGTATTCAGAAAGATTTAGCTCAACTGAAGCCAGTGGATACAGGTAGTCCTGTTATAAGTTGTCCGCGGCATCGTGCAGGTTTTAAATAAAGAATCAGGTTCTGATTTCAGAACGGGGGTGCAGGTGGGCGCATGATTGCACTGCTCCGGGGTGAATATCTAAACTTGTCGCTGCTCTGATTCTGCCACAGCAAACCATTGAT